>NW_027105014.1:153274-178445 GCF_000696795.3 Halyomorpha halys
CTAAAAGCTTAAGGCGGGTAAAAGTTTTGGACTCTAATTGAAACTTAAATGCGATTTACTTCCGAAATGGCGTCCTTTTATTCAAACTAGTATAATAAATAATTAGTTGTTAAGACTAGAATAAAAGCATAGTATTAAAGACAAGCCGAATTACATTTTCTGGAAGCAGTTTTAGAAGCATTCCTTAACTTAAAATTGTGAAGATGATGGTCGGTTAAAAACTATTTATTTGTTTTCTTCTGACCGCATCCCGACCATCTTCATAATTTGAAATAATGTGGTCAATCATTTATATATATAATATATTCCTTAATTTAGTTCAACAAAGTGAAATATTGAATCACTTGAACCAAAATAAATAAATAAAACAAGTACAGGAGCTTAATGCATAAAATTCAGCCAATAATAATGATAATATTATTTATTTATTCTGAGATTGATCCGTTTAGAATAATATACAGGCGTCAAAATTAGGCTTAGAGTAAAATATGAAATAAAAATAAAATTATAAAACGTCATAAAATATAATAAAATAATGTATTCGAAAAGATAAAAATGAACAACAATAACTGTAAGAATAGAACAAATAAAATCAAATTACATGTCATATCATAAAACACAAGATGACTAACACCTCTGATAATAAATAAAAAGAAAAGACATGATAAAAAATCAAATATAATTATACTAAAAATAATAAATGAAAAGGTACAATTTGTGCTGATATACATATTTACAAGTATAAACGAAAATCTGAAATATTGAATATAGAAAATATGTAAACTTCATTTGAAACTTTCAATTGTTATTCTTCCGAAATTGGGAGGACAGAAGGTAGTCGAAGATACGGGATTTGAAGATTGGAAGGGTATTAGAACTATGAATAAAGGAGGGAATAGAATTCCATAGGGAAGAGGAACGGATGAGGAAAGATCTAGATAATATGACAATAGAACATAATACAAAAAAAATTAAGAATTAGTTTGTGTCATGCATTTCTGACGCTTCTAAAACTCTTACTAATTAACAAATTAATTTAATAAAGTAAAAAAATTAGGTATCTTTTTTGCCCATAAATCCTAAATGATGGTCCTAGTGAAAACGTTATAACATAACAAATTAAATTATACGTCGAATGATTACCATAACGTATCATGATATGATACTAAACAACCTATTCTGGCTGTGTATTAGCTTCAACAGACCACCTATTGGAGCAGAAGGAACAACCGGTGAAGCAATTGATGGAATTATTATCCTATGGTACTTATTTGATGCATAACTTAATGTTTTTAATAAGTAAATCGAAACTGGAAATGAGAAAATAACATTTCACTATTTACTGAGAACGCTAGAACGCAGACTGCCCCACATTGTGTGCTCCTACAAACTTTTGTTACAACTCTTTTGTAAGCATCTCACCTTGAGCTGGACAATGGATTGCCCATGTCTCGGTTTCACACCGCTGCCCAGTGGCCGTTCGGATCGGTTCCGTATTCATAAACACTTTTCCAATAATTTTTTTATGTTCTCTTTCATTCTACAAAAGGCTAAATAATCCTCAATATTCAAGACTAATATTGTAAGTATTATCTCAAGGGACTGATAGAAGACGATAGGGGAAAAGTGGACACGAGATCTAAATATAATATTAAAAGAGACGGTCAGGGCTTCGGTCATGAAGAACAAAAAATTTCCTATAGTAAAAAAATAAACCAACTTTGGTTTAACTAGATGACTAAATTACTAAGGGATGACTATAAATTTTATACTTAGAAAATAATTGAAATTCTAACAAAACGCAATTCTTTTATTTTCTTTTTACACTTTTACAATAGCCAGAAAGCCAAAAATTACGAAGATAATTTAACACTGACATCTATAGGAGAATAAAAAAAACTTTTTAATAAAATTAATAGTCGAATAAGAAATAAAAATTAGAATCAGATGAATCTCACTAAAGATATAAAAAGAAATAAATTTAAAAAATATATATACAAAGGAAAGCTTGTTGCGGAAGAAAAAAAAATCTGTAGCGAACAAATAAAAAAAAATAAAAAATACTTTTAATTTCGACAATCCTTCCATTCTTGCCACTGTCCCCAACCACACCAAACGCCTCATCTCGGAGTCCATTTACATAAATTTAACTGAGAATTCCGTCAATCATAAAGTTGATAAAGACTGCATTTCCCTTACATATAGACACATTTTGAACATAATAAAACCCTCATACTTCTTTTCACTTTGTTCTGAATTTCAGAAGCCCACTTTCTTGTCATATCTTTTTTTATTGTTTCTATAAATTCTCACCTTTTATTTAATTATTTTTATATTTACTATCCTTCCTGTTTCATTCATATTCATGTATCTTATCTTTTAATTTATATTCATGTGTTACCTTCTTAAGTGTACGTATATTAATTACTTTATTATTTATTTTCTATTATAATTTACACTTCTCTGTATCCCATTATTTTATACTCTATTTGTCCTTTGTTTTTCTATCAGAGTGTTTTTTTAATTTATTTTTTATTTGTTTTATAACTTTGTAAATATCTCTTCTCCCCCTCTATTATGTATATTATCATTTATTGTTTACCTAATTTAAATCTTTTGTTTTTTTTTTACAATGTTTACTTTTAAATTATTTTCGTTATTGTGGCATGCTAACTGCCATCCCCACTCCACAAAATACAAACGGCTCACTCTGACTTTGATTTCCGTCAAAACAGGTATGAATTCTTTCTCATCATTTGATTTTATTCTTTTCTTTTTTCATCTCTTAATTTGTACTTTCTTTAATATTTCTTCTCTTATTTTATCTCTTATCTATCTGTTACTATTACCGTTTTCATTTACTGTTTACGACCTTTAATTTTTCTTATTAAATTTTACTTTTCATTGTATACCCCTGTTATTTTCCACTTTTTTTTTTGTAACTATGACCAGTGTTTGTATCATTTTTAGCCCTGACGAAGCCCTGCAACGTGGGGCGAAACGTTGGCTCAATAAAAATAGTGTACCCATTTCCTATTTGAGTTTTATTTTTTGTCCGCACCCGGACCATATTCCATTAAAAAATTGTAATATAATTTGAACAATTCGAATTGGAAATAAAAATTAGTATCTGCTAAATCTCATTAAAAATAAATTAATAAAATAAAATATATACAATGGAAAGCTTGTCGAGGAAGAAAAAAAAAAACACTAAATGAAACAGCCCGCTGTCAATGAGTTGCGTAAGGCGTCCTTGTCCTCAATATCCTAATGGCAAAAAGTCTACCAACATCTGCCAATGCAGCGAAAACAATCGCTCCCTTCAAACGCTAATCAAACATCCCTCTGACGGGAAAAATAAATTACAATATAGCCTCTGCTTCAATTTTTTTTCTCTCTCAAAACATTCACAGAACGTTGAGATCAGAAATAGCGACAAGGAAATAAAACACAAAAACCGAGAGGAAAAAATTAACAAAGGAAAATAAAAACATCAGTCATGGTGGTGTGCATACTTCCTAAATTCTAAGAATAACGTTTCAAAAATATTATTATATTTTTAAATGTACAAATGAGTTTTGCTGAAAAAAATATTTTATAGTACATTTATATTTTCTCTTTGTTTGAAACGACCAATCCAATTTTCACTGTTGGTACATTGCTTCTATAATTTCTAATTATTGTTATTTTTTATTTATTTATTTTTCCACAAAACAATGAAGAGGATAAAAAAAAGTTCACTAAAACAATAATTTTTTTTTTAAAATAATTTATTTATTGTTATTTACAACTGTATACATATATACACATCAAGTAAATTTTCTGTAAGTTATATTATGACATGATACAAACATGTGGAGAATTTACCTATTGATAGAACTCCAAAAACTTTTCTAAAGGAGAAGATCTCGAGGCCATCTTCTTTTCAGACGTTGAGACATTGAGGTCCTGATGGATGATTTGATTTGTGACAAAGTAAGGAGCATTAAGGATTTTACGAAGAATTTTGGACTGTAAGGATTGGATTCGAGAGTAATTAGATGGTTTAGTGGAGACCCATAGCTCAATTCCGTATGTCCAGATAGGCCTTATAATAGTCATGTAAATCAGTTTTTTGTAATGGATTGGAAGTTTGGACCGTTTGTCTAGTAAATGTAATAGTCGGAATCGACGAGCAGTTTCCTGTCTTTTCAGTCATGTATGAGGATTCCATGTCAGTCGTTTGTCCAGATTTAGTCCTAAGTAACAGATCTGTTAAACAGGAGTAAGTGGGGTATTATTAAAAGATACTATGCAGCAAAACGAAGGTTTACGACGAAGGGTAAATGTGATTTGATGGGATTTATTGGAATTTATTTTAATCCTCAAGTTTTGAAAATAATTTTAAAGTAGGTACAAGGACTAAACTAAAACATTCAGACAAGGATACAATCTATAGAATACGTCAAATACAAAGTAATATACAGATATATATTTTCTAATTTTGCCACTATTCAAACCAAACAGCGATATATACATTTTGAGGTACAATAATGAATATTATATTTAACGAAGCAAAGTGGTGTATTTGTCCCGAAAGGCTGTTGAAATGTCATTTTTTTTTTTGTTTCTCAACTTCGAATCATAAACGGTATTTGAATTGAGTAGACAGGATCTTTGGAGTATTGAATGCAACCTGAACCATATTCGTGGTACGACCATGGTACGCTATGGAAGAACAAGTTTTCTTTCAAGTTAATCCTCCTTCCAACCGTCGTAGAATATCCAGTTATTTATTTCCAATATAGCTGATCATCGTAAAGGTGTATGTACTGCAGTTTATGACCATTCTTAAATATATTGGATTACTACAACAGAGTTAAAATTACTTTCAAAACTAGTATACTCTACTTCTATTAACAAAGATTTTTTTATTATACTTCCCTGTGTCCAGTCCTAACTGATAGAAAAGAGTAATTAATTAATTTTAATTTTTATACTTAAAAGCAACTGAAAAGTGCAGTTAGTTGTTTTTAATTATTGTCTAACAAAAATCAGTACCATTAAAGTGTTACAGGCCCAAATATTCATATAAGAAAAGCCCTTCAAGCATTTAAAAGATTACAAACCGATAATTTTATTTTTTTTAAATAAGCTATTTTCAGGTACAAACATTTTATGAAAATAAATGTTCACACTTAAAATCAAAAAAAAAAAAAAAAAAAAAAAAAAAGGAGGTTTAGTATTCATAAGAAAGAAGTTATTTTTAGAGAAAATATTCAGAATTTGACTACAAGGAAATTTCGAAATTACTGTTACTAAAGATCCTAATTGACCATCGATGATCATATGTTTAATATTAAACATACATACTTTGACTGTCTATGATATTATAAGACATTTGTATTAATATACATAATGCATAAGATATTAACAATCTTTCAAACTCTTGTTTCAATATTAAATTTATAAATCAAATTTTTATAATTTATATTAAATATTTCCTTGAAAATTACTATTAGGAAACGGTAGATAATGACGAGTGAGGTAAAATTGGATATAGGAGAAGGAAATAAAATATTCAGGACAGAGTTTAAAAAGGATCAGATTTAATAAATAGGATGTCGGTATACGAATGACGAAAACACGAAGACATTTTTTGATTACCTTGATCAATTAGTAAAAATACTAGGGGTAAGTAGAGAATTGATCAGAAGTAATCCTAAAGGTGAAGATGAAGAAAGCTAGGACAAAAATGATGTTTATATTCATCAGATGAGAAAATTTAGTTGTAACAATTGATATAGTATTTTTGTTATAATAGAATATATCAAATTCCAATTCATATTGAATTAGTTTTTATAACATTACATCTTATATTTTTGAAATCTATGTAAACGTTTCCTTACATAAATTTTAATGTTCAATACTTGACATATAATATAATATACACTTATGGTGAGAAAACATAATTTCTAAGCTTAATTTATCTTTCTCAGATACTTAGGAACTACTTTTTATCAAGCTAATTAAGTATTTTAGGTTGGAATGTGGATGTTACAGGAACTTATCTGCTACAATCGACTTACCAGAGGTATTGATCAAGATTATAACTTTTTACCATCCTTATAACTATTTACGAGTGATTTTTTTATACCAGCTAGGATTTATCCTCACTGAAATAGTGCGGCAGACCTTAGATGTCAAATTATCAAAAAAGCTTCCGCTAAAGGACAATCTCTCAAGAGGAGATCGTAACACCAAAAATAATAGACAATCTTTCCCGGCCAACCAGCCCCGCTTAACCCCGATTTCGTTGCTAAATCGGGGTTTAGCGGGGCTGATACAACACAAAGATGTGAAATAATTTTTTTTTCTCAAAATTTTTAGTATTTTAACTATGAGATCATTCAAATATTAAAACAATTCAATTAAATAGAAACAATTCCAAATGATATTTTTTACATAGAACAATAATAGCTATAATACACTAACAACTATATTACAACTCAGACGATTTTTGCAACTGATACACAAAAGGTATTCTTTGATAGATAGGACTATTTTTTTTTTCAACAAGTCAGTTAAAAATAGCAAATAGTAAAGACTAGAAAATTAACCAACACATTTATAACTAGTGCACTGGAATTGTGCGCCCCTAACAAGAGACAAATAAACCCTTTTAGCCAGACGAACCCTTTATCAATTTTGTGCTTGGCCTAGCCCGGGTGTGATAATTTGGCTACAGAACTTGCAGGCCAAACTTGACAATAACCAATGTGACCGAACTGTTGGGGGTAGTTAGTACGGTTATTAATAAAGCTCTGGCATAATTAGGGTCTTCGTCTAAGCATTAAACATGGGGTCAAAGCATTAGGGAGGACTTATCCCGCAACGTTCTACCTCCAGCATTTAGCATGGTAAAACAAAAAACAATTATTAAGAATATTAGATTTTATTAATTGTAAGTGGAACAAGAATTTCAATAAATTATTTAAAAATATATAATTAATTAAATAATATTATTCAAAGTGTTAATAACGAATAATTTTGATATATAATTGACGTTTTAATGATTTAGAAAAAATAAAATAAGAAAAAAATGAATAGTTTGTTCTTGTTTAATAGCGTAAAACATCACTTGTTATCAACGCCATTATTCCTTATTTAATTTTGCTAACATTTGTTTTATTTTTTTAATATTCTATTTTTATCTGTTCGATGTTATATTTGCGACAATAAACCTTTTAATTTAAAAAAAAATGAAATATTAATTTTATTTTATCATTGTCTCTAAGGATTTTTGAGGTATCCGGATTTCATCCAAAGCTATTGAGGTGTGACCTGAAATAAGGGCATTCCTGGAAGATATGGCTAATTGTCGAATTGTTATTGTAACAATATTAACATTTCGGGGACATTTGTTTTGAGATAAGATAGGAGTGGGTGAGCCTTGCCAGACCTACGCTCAGCCAAGTTAGTAAGACCTCTATACGCTGGAGGTACCCTATGGCTTGGCGTCCTTTTTAATAATTTTTAGTTTAATCTTTGGGCTCACGTTTCATAAAGATCCTCATTTATCTTTCCTTCTCAAGGGCTTTGATCATTTCTGTTGGAGTTAAAATAAAAAAAATTAAAAGAAAATGTATATTATTACCAGTTGGAGGAATTATGTCGATAATAATTTTGCCAGCAAAGAAATGAGCTAAGATATGGCTTGAAGGAAGATACTACAAATAGTAGAAAAACATTGGTAACCAAAGTTTCGTCCCACTTGTCAGGTTCGTCCCATTTATCAGAGATAAATTTCAACAAGATACTAACAATGTAAAAAAAATGCTAAGAGAATATAAATGAACATAGTGGATACAAAAATTGATAACTGTCATTACAGTATTATTATTGTCATCCATTACTTTATTAGTTATAAAAACATCCAAAACAATACTAACAGAATCAAAACACAAACTACAAGCAAGTAACTTAACACGATAACAAATAAAATGGCGGTTGCCTGTTTCCTGACGTCATTCTCCATTTAACAGACTCTCAACCATGTTAAATGTTAGATCGTTTAAACATGGTACAAGATAGAAATATTTCTCCATTTAACATGTTAAACTAAAGATAATACCCCTATCATGATTCCTTTGCTACTTACTACTCCAGTGGAACATATGCAATCACTCATTACTGTACTTATTATTTAGCATTCGATGCATTTAATTTTTTTTTAGTTTACCAAGTTTTCTTTATATATCTTTTTTTATTCATATGGAGAAGATGGTCAGGTTTGCACTCAAAAAGAATAAAATTAGTTAACAACTATTCATTTTCCGACGTTTCTCCCCACTGTAGAGCTTTATCAGGGCTGACTTAAAAATCTGAAAGGCGAAACTTCGGAAAATAAATACTACTTTTATTCTCTTTAACCGCAATCCTGACCATCTTCTTTATATATGAAATTATACGATCAATTATTTTATATATATAACATATTTTTTTTAATTACCAACTTTTTGTATGCTCTTATAGTCTCATCATATTTTACAGTGAACCTTTCCTGACCACCATCTGGACCATCTTTTTACGATTAACTACATCCACGGCTACTCTTGCAATTCAAATAAGCTAAAATACAGAAATCATTTAATAAAGAAATACATTTTTTTTTTTGCTATATTGGTAAAAATTAATTGAATATTAAAATACATTTCGATACTATTACACAGTATATGTTTTTACATGGTAAGTTTTAATAAAAAAATTCGATTACTAAAACGTGATGAAAAACAACGTAAGAATAAACAAGGAAAAACAACTATTTTACAGTGGGAATCACGATTTTTAAACCTGTTTTGAGAAAAACATTGGTCACTTTTGAATCTTAACAAAAACTAAGCATTTAGCAAGGTGTCGATGGAAATTCAATGACGTATGGAACATCTCATTGAGGACTAAAACAGGTCTTTATAAATATAAATGCACATTTCATAAACGTAGTTACAGTGAATAATTTGGGAATTTAAAAGGAATATATGTGATTTCTATGAACTTATTTAGATACTTATTACATATGCTACTGAAACGGTAAAAACTCAAGAATGTTGACAAGACCTGGAATAAACTCTTTGTTTGGAAAAACGTGAAGAAAACTTAGGTGGATGCAATAAACAGGAAAAGGGCACAAGTTAGTTTTTGTTTCCTTGGAATGGGACCCTAATATTTGTCCAACAATTTTCACTTTAATTTAAAAATCTGGTAATTTCAGGTTAAAAATTGTGACGTTTACGCCTGATAAATAAATAAATAAAGGTATCACTCAAATAAAAAACAGGCTTTTTAGTAAGGTTGGGCGCGTTCCTGTAGGTACAATTATTCCTTAACACAAATTTAACAACAGAAAAAAAATGAAAACGAATATGTTCCTTGATGTCAAAAACAATTTAGATTCTGAAGACTTTTTTTTTTTTTTTTTTTTTCAATTTTCTGTTTGAATGGCTTCCGTTAGCCAGTGAAGAAGTGGAAACATAATCAGGTATCTGATGCATAAAATTTGATTTGTTTCAACTAGAAAACTGAATATAAAATAATTTTTTAAAGTAACATAACTAGTGAAAGAAAAACTACATTAAATATTGTCTGTCGACATCATATTTGAGCATTTCGTAGACGAAAAACAATATAAAATCTTATACTCATCTACTAACGTAATCAGCACTATAAGAAAAATAAATAAGAATATGCAGACTAAAACAAAATAAATCGCTGAAACAAGAGACAAATCATGGGTGCCAGGAGGCAAGGGACAACGGGTCTAAAAAGAGGGGTGTTCCGAGAATGGGTGGTACCTGCTTGACAATATCATGAAATTTGGTTCTATATCCACGTTTGTAGAGACCCTGCATTTCTTCGAATCACTCACCAGTAGTACTTTATCAAAGGACAATCATTCATCAAAAGAAAAGAAAAATAAATTTAAAAAATAAAAACGAATGAAAGACTTTGGATCGGGAATGTAAGAAAGATCTTTGAAGTGTGTGGAACGTTCCTGGTAGGGCTTTGATTTGTATTCCTCACTGATACAAAGGAATTCTTTCTGCTTCAATTCAACGTCCAATTTAGGACGGGACATCCTTTATCGTCCAACCGCTTCAGCAAGAATAAACTTAACCCTGTTTAAGTGTTCTTGTTCAGTACTTGTGGCATTTCTTACCCATTACCTTTTACTACACAGTTTATTAAAGGCTGTGGCAATACAAGATTGCGATGGCCGACTGGTTTCTATGGTAGTAATACGCAACTCTTTTTTTTTTTTCTTTCTTCAAAAAAACACGAGTCCACCAAGATACAAACACTAATCCTCTCCGCCACAGTGCCTGCATTCAAAATCGGAAATGATTTGGTCAGAAGCTCGTTCGACCGCCAGATTTTTACCAAATTTATGAGGCTGGGTGGACCCCAGGAAGGCTCTAGAACCAGAGGGTTCACTCACGGCTACAGTGTAACAGAAAACAGTTTTAAGCCCAGCCGGATTCGAACCCAGGTCCTTGGAGTTAGTAGCATCGAGCCTTACCACGCTGGTGGTATATATATATATATATATATATATATATATATATGCCATACACATATACATATACATACATAAAATAATCCTTTGACAACGTAAGGCATAAATTACTCAGTTTTTAGGAACCAGGCCATCAAAATAAAGTTAGTGATGTTCATGATATATGTTTTTATAATTCTTTTTAAAGTAAGTAAACCATTCAACAGCCTCATTGACTAAGTTTAATATTTTATTGATTCGCAAAATGTTTCAATTTATTAGCATGGGTCCGTCATGAAATACTGAGTTGTCTATTTTAATTTTATTTCTTTAATTACAGAATATGTGAAAAACCTGTAATTTATTGACAGTTTACTTTTTTTGTTTCTTACTTTCGACCTAAAGAAATTTTTATAAATTGTATTTGTAATGAGTTATATTTTAAAAAGTGTAATTTTATTATCTTTCTACACTTGGAACATTCATGTTTAAAAAAAATTGTTACTAATTAATTAATTATTAATTTTATTTTAAGTTTCAATTTTATTTTGTTTTTTTCTTCTTTTTTACACTAAAATTTATTGATTTTTCCTTTTTTCTCTTCATTGTTTTTCTAATCTTGTATTTACATTTTATTTGCAATTTTATAGGCACCCATGTAAATAAATTAACTTAGAGGATTCATATGAGTTGCAATTTTTGATAGTGAGTTTAGATCGTATTTTTAACTTCTCCAAATGATACATAAAAACAGTAAAATATTAATACGGATTATGAGTGTTTTACGAAAAAGAAAATACTAACATTTCTAATTCTCTTTTGTTACTACATCGAATAATAAGTACAAAGAAAACCATTACTTGGATTAATTCAATCCATCTTAATAAAGATATATATAAGAGTAATTAATCAAATAAATACCTAATACTGAAAGAGATTATATCTTTCTCAAAACTGTATGGGTTTAAGTTAAAATAATAAATTCAGGAGCTGTCAAATTGAGTTAATCTCAGATATCCAGCTGAGTTTTTTTCCCCCGTGTCGGGCACTAAAACCAGGTCGGATCCCATCGGACTGGAATTACAATGGCCCTTGTAATACAACTTGGATAATAGATTCGACAGTTGTAAACTTTAAAATCGATGTAGTAAGATATTTATATAGCCAACTGATGACCTAGGAAGCTTTAATTCAATTATCTCGGATCATAAAAATTGATTTTTTTTTTTAAAGTTTCTGAAAAAAAAAAAAAAAAACGGAAACATAATCACATGGATATGATAAAGTAACATTTAAAATTTCAATTTATTTCAGAGAGATATAAACTATTTTACCAAATTCATTGATATAAGAATAATTATTATAGATTTAAATTATTAATTGATTAGATAATTTAAATCTATAATAAATGACTTACTACAATAGTAGTTGTATAATTATTATAGATTTAAATAATTGATTATTTCTATTCAAATAATACAAGTTACCATAAAAAGATGAACCCATGAAGAACTTTGAAAAAAATGGGACATACAAAATTGGCAAATACAACATCACTGACTTACAATAATAATACTGAGGCTTGGAACAACAACGAATGTCGAAAATTTTAGATCCTTAGGAAAATTAATCAAGAAAAACCAACTGAAGGTTTTCTGAATTGAACATGTACTTGGTGTTTTAGTATAAAAATACTAAAAATAATAGGCTCCAGAAAATATTGTTATTGCAAGACATTTATATTTTATATCATTTTATACTAGAGGGAATTACCGTCCTAGGGACAGTTTTTATCATCCTCTCCCTCATTCAATATTAATGTTTATTACATAACATATAATTTGTTATTGGTTTATGCTTCGCACCATTTTTAAAATTATAATTGCTTTAATAATAAATTTTCTATCGATAAGACTTAGAAACGAATATTTGAATTTCTTGGAGGAACCAAATGTGGTAAGTCTGGTTATTTTTATAACAGGTGTCTAACAGACTGTTGTCAGTAGTTAAATAGATTTATAAAAACAGCAAAACGACGATCTAATTTCAAATCAGAAATGTTCCTTGTTACATACGGTACACTGGACTGCTTGCTTAAAGTTACTTACTAGACTCACTGAAAATAAAGAACTAGAGAGGAATCCTGCCCTAACGATTGCTTTAATCACCCTTTCACTCTCTAATTATCATAAATTTTCGATTGAAATAATTTAGAAGAGGATATGGATTAGCTAATAAACAGTATCTGCAATACCTAATCGTCCATTATCCAAGTATATAGATATACCTCAGAAATGTACACGGGGCTGGGAATCTACAGTACCCGTAATACATATTACAGAAAGTAGAAATTACACAAGGCTTGTATTATATTATATTTTATTTCTTTATGCTATTTAATATATATGTAATCCTCAAGTGACTTGTACTTGCCATTTAAGTAATATTGACGTAACTGTGAGTCGCACATATCCAGTTACATATAAATATCGCTGATTTAGAAGAAATTGGCAAAACACAGAAAATACTTTTTTGTAATAACAAGCAAATCAATAAACTCATGATTTTCTAGAGTATTTCCTGTTTAGTTACTCCTCTGGCTATTGCATCCCCTCTCCTCTAACCATTAACATTTCTGACGTTAAAAATTTTTAGTGCATTTTTATTCAGTATCTGCACTATTATATTATAGTTATAGTAACACAAGAAAACCTAAAAAATATATTCATCATGTAATGTAATGAATAAAATTTCGAGATTCAAGTTACAGATCTTTAACAGACTCTTCACATTGAAATTTGTAGGATCTAAAACTCTCTCCAGCACGTTTAAGCGAATGATTTCTCGCGATATAGTCGCTGTAGTACAAACCAATCTTCAAAAAAAGAAGAATTTTCAAACGGTTGAGTTTTAAAAGGCTTTCCATAGGTTTAAAAAAACTTAGCGGTGAACCAGCTAGATCCATTTGAAAACTGGTTATTCGAAAATTAAACTTCTATTCCAGAAGCCTACAGGAAGAAACATGACATTAATGGTAACGAGACAAGATTAAACTAAATTGAATAAACAAATGTATTGGTATATGCTGGCAACAATTGATTTTAAAAAAAAATTCACATTTACATTTACATGATGTACGTAATGTTATTGATTATAACAACGAAGTTTGTTTAAATATCCAGTGCAATTCAAAACATTCAATTTATAATTTTTTTGTTATTTTTAAATAACGATATTATTGTTGAGATAAAGTAGGACTTTGCAAAAACAAAACAAGAAAGCCCTAGATTTTCCCTGACCATACGAAAGGCAGTGAGATAGAAGGCACTATACATAAAATATTCAGGACGAAATTTTCTTTTGTATTACAATATCCTGTAGTCTTTTATGTACGAGATCCCTCCTACCGTGTATGAGATATTTTTTTTATCGGTTGTCGTAGAGGCTGAGTCCCACGGGAATCCCAGCTAGATAAAGAAGCTAGAGTTCCCCCCTCCTCCTAGGGGAACTCCTTCCGTACCTTCATCTACCTGTGTTATATCAGTAGACAGGATGAGGAGCCATACCAGTAACGGTTTGGGAATACTAAGGGTTTGTTTCTTATTCAGTAACTTACAGAAGTTTAAATATTATCTTTTATTAAAACTGATATATAAGACATACAAAGGTAGATAATTCAAGAAACATAATTCAACATTTTTATTTATTAAGGCACCATTGATGTAGACCAAGAAACTCCTATAAGTACCATGCGCTATCCAATGGCGCCACTGGGGCATCCAAATAGATCATAGACCCAACACGAATTACTTTTTCATTTTTCACAGTAATGCACTTATTAATCCACTTTTATTTCTGTTTTAGAGGGATCAGAAAAAAAAAACTGCTATCTATGGGTAAGCCAGTCAACTAGTTAGGGGTTCTCTGGACCCATGGTAGCCTAACCTTCAGGTACAGACCTGATCTCAATAGTATAGAATGTTACTGTGTTAAAATATTAAAGCAAAATTAATGAGTATCTTAACACAAAATACAAGTGAGAAAAAGATGACCGACAAGGAGAAAAACAAGAAAGATCTTCAATATATATTTTACATGAAACTTCAATAATGATGTATATTCTATACACAATTTACCCAACGGTCCATCATCCAAATTAAAATTTAATTCCATATCACCATAAATTTCATAATCAATAGCCCAAAATTTTACTGTTTAAGCAAGATTGTACTCTTTTTTTGTATGTAATTTATAAAGTATTAGAGGCTTCATTTAGCACTTTTCACTAACAATAATAATCTATTAATTAATTCTGATAATATCTCCAAAGACCGGGATTATCAGACTTTAACATTTGGGAATTGGATAGTATGTCAATTCAATGAACTGGAGAAAAAATCATCTAAATAAAATGAAAATTTTCAATTAAATCTTCTAGCAAAGTAGCTTGAAGAAATTTCCTTCCCCGATTTTCCATGACCATTGATATTTTATCAATTATATTTTTTAATAGTGAAATGTTTTAATCAACTGTTGATAAGCTAAACTTTGTACAAGAAAAAGGACATTTACAGTTTTTTAAAGTACACTAATATTTAAAAAAATGTACCTCATTATACTCAATGGTTAATAATTTCTATAATACTTTTAAGAAGATTGACATACCTGTATATGTCTTTAAAAGTTTAAATTTAGAACAAAAATTAATTGATTATTTTTTTAGGCTAAGGCCATACGAGATTTGGGCACACTAAATATCCAACAGCCAGCATTATAAAACAAAATGGGTGGTAATGACTTGATTACCTCAGTAGTCTAAAAGAAAAGCTGGGAACGGAGGTGAACGAAATTTTTTTATTAGTCAATTAAAATGGTCTATTAGGTTAATTGAAAATAATAAGTTAAGTTATAAATGGTGTGGGAGGTATATTATTAAATGTACTTGGCAATTTTTATATTTTATTTTATTAGAATTGCAAAGTTTTGAAATATTTTTGTATAGTTTTTTTTTTAAATATCCTGATCGTAACAGTTTATCCTGTTTTTATTTGATTCCCTGATTTTTCCCCATCGTTAGACACCGTATATTGTATTACAACAACTTTAAAATGTATAGAAACATATCAAAGAAAGTTAGATATATATATATATATATATATTTTTTTTTTGGTGGGTCTTGAGAATCAGTCAATAATACAACTTTGTTTTGGCGACGTTTCACAACTTGTTTGCATATTCGTGCCAATTCTCAACCGCAGTGAGTTCTACATTACGATACTACCACCTTCAGGTTTAGGGAAGAACTGTTTTATATACATACATATAAAACATTATCTAGTAATAAAAAAATGTGAATAAAAAAATTATCAATTGCACTAAATCACTTGTTTCGAACTTTAGTAATTGTAAGAATGGTCTAAAAAACCAAACAAAGCAATACCATTTCGTCGGGAAGAAAACATAGATTTTTTTTTGTTATGTTTTATCAACTTCATGGATATCGGAGTTCGATATTTTAAATATTAAGCCCCACATGGTATAAAGGTGTTGAACGCACGCTTTTTTTTTTCTTCCAAAAGAAAGCTCGAATAATGGATTGTAGTTGGAGAACTTTCCATTAGTGATCTGACTTCGAAGGTCGATTTAATTCAGAAACTGTTCATTGATTTGATAAATGATAGGGGTGCAAAACATATTTTCCGTGAAATGACAGTCCTATTTTGTTGTTGCTAAGAGGGAGGAAGAACTGTAGAAGTCTTGATTCCATTCGCTAACACATGAGTGTGAGTCGGTTTTTTCTACAATACTTACAATCGAGACAAAATCTCGAAATAGATTATAGGTGACAAATTACACGAGAGTTACACTGACCAAAACAAAGCCTAACATAGAGCTAGTTCAGGCAAAGGACAAGCACATTAAAATTATTATTCAAATTAAACTATTTTATAACATATTATATTCTATGAATAAATAATTTTTTTTTTGTTTAAAAAATGTTTTATTCGATACACTTTTATAGTTTTATTAAAGGTGTCGATGAGAGGCTATCAATTTTTAAAGGGATCCCTCTCCACATAGGAAATTTGAAAAACTTTTGAGAACCACTGATCTATTCCATCGATTTCCCAGGGATCAAATATATTAAATTCAGCAGCTAATATTTCCAAATCTGAACAGTAAACCATAAAAAATGAAATCTATTATGGCGCAAATAGCAGACGGAATTGATAAATCCATTGAAATTGAATTGAATAGCTGAAGACAGAATGGAACAATGGGGGAGGGGTTGGGAAAATCCAGGGATTGTACTTTGGCAATAGGGAGAATTCAATTTATAGAGCAGGAATCAGAATAAAATCGGACATGGATATTTTTTTTTAAATTAATAATTTTTTCCTCTTTCACCTTTTATAATCCGCTGAGGTGCTCCGAATTTTGTGGGACAGATATATATAAGTGGATATATATTGTAAACCAAAATGGAACTAAATGCATACAATTAACATCAACATACCAATACAAATTTAATCACTTCTACCTTCGCAAACTACTAAAAAATTACAATGACTAGTAGGATCCAAATATGGGACATCTGGTTATTTATATTACACACGTTTAAAGACATCAGACATCATGAGCGAAAATCAGTTCATGCAAATAATAATAAAAATCTTATTTCAAATTAAGAATGATTGTTGTAATTATACAGCATATCGAACAACTCCTTTGAATTCATAATGAGGTGTAGATAGTTGACCGTAAATTAATGATTGGAGAAGTTTGTCGGGGGGTGTGGTCAGCAATGAACAACACAAATAAACAAAACCATATTTATTTATTTATTTTATGCCGACGTTTCGACCTGAATTTCAGATCTTCATCAGGATGATGAATTTCAGGTCTTCACCCTGACTTACTTCCTAAACTTACAGGCACTTGAAATTATTTTTAATAAGCAGCTAGAAGAGTCCCTGTCCTAAGGACTGCTTTAAGAGACTTCCCTTCCACTCTCTCTCCCCTCTTCCGATCTTTCTCTCTCATAAAATTTATTTATTTAATCTTTAATTAATTTGCGTCCCATAATTTTAGACATTGTTAAAATTATTAAAGCTTTAATCGTAAATTTTATATTGATATAACTTAGAAAAGGACACGGGGCTCTACTCAATACTTAATCACACATTTCAAATAGATATTACTTAGAAATAGATACGGGGGAGGGGTTCGAAAGCACCCACACCGATTAAAATACCTCATACGAGTTTTAATATATAGATAGTTCCAGTAAAAGATCTATTATTGAAAGAGAAGTGGTAAGCCAACCACACCTTATTAAAACCTAGTTAACTTCATTTGATTATGTTCATTTTATTTGTTTATTTCTCTTCTTTTAAACATGTAGAGATTTTATTTATTTTTATATTTATATTTTTTATTTTATTTATTTTTTTTGTATGTAAGTGTACAATTATTAATTACTACTAATACCCATTGCCCAAATTTGTGGCATATCTGATATTATCAATAAATAAAAGTTTGCAAGTTCAAAAAAAAAAACTCTTTAAGCTTCGCGCCTTCTTTTCCTGCCTGAAAAAATATTTTCAAGAAAAAGGGTCCACGTTTTATAGATATTTTATTTCAATTTGAGGGAATTTGGTCCAAGGTCAATACAATTTATTTTTTAAAAATTTATGTGTTCCTTATTTCAATGACTCTAGTTTCACTAAACCATTTAAGCTCTCGAAAAAAAAAATCCGTATGGAGAAGAAAAGGAGTGTGGGAGATTTATTTTAAATGACAATACAAATTTCTTTATTTTTTTTTTCAGTGAGATGTAAATGAAAAACACAATATCAGAAAGGTAAGACTAAATGTCGGAAATGAAACACTACGTGAAATAAGTTCGTTCACCTTCATGAATGTTTGAGGAACAATTCAATTGCTACTATAAGCTTTGAATGGGATTAATAATTAAGCAATCACCTACTAATTGCAGTAATAATCCCTTGAGTGACTAAATCAGTAAACGTAGAGGACCGGTCAGTGCTCCTTTGGTACTCATGGAAATCACGTCCAAGACCGCTGCCTGTCTGTCTTTTTCACCTTCCTTTTTCTTATTTCCTTTGTTCGTGCCGCATTCCCACCTGTCCCCCTTCGCCGAATCAGAGAGCTATAACCGATTCGCGGCTTAGTCTGTCATCTTCATTGTAAAGCAAGTACCTGCGCTTTGAGTCTCGGGCGGGAATGGCATAAAAATCTTACATTTTTACACCTAAAAAATGGAAAACATAGATACTACTAATATATAGTAACCAAAATATCAATTTTTTGTTCTTAAAGGTTCCAGAATCAGCAAATACAGCTACATGGTAGAAAGAGGTTCCTACTTGTGTAAATTCAGCTACTGTTTGGAAATGTACAGGTACCACGTCCAAGCACACAAAACGTATTGATTTTCGTATACAAATATCTACCTACGTATGAGTAACTACAATTGACATGACATTACTACAGTAATCTTTAGTACAGGATCATCATTACAGACCTACTCAAATATTCCTTCATCATGGTTAAAAAAGTTTAACAAAAAAAGACCGCTAAACAATATTTTTATACATCGAACTGGATGGTAGGGACGAAAAAAATACATTACAGCAGAAATGATTGTTCCTCTGCCTTCAGCTTTTTCACAGATGGTTCACTCATCGTGGTCCAAGCAGCTAAAGATTTTGACAGATTGGAGGAATTTTTCTCAATATTTTTTTAGACCTCTCACACCGAACTCTCTTCTAAACAATTTTAAAGGGTCCGCAAACATTTTTTAACATTTCAGAAAACTTCAGAAAGGGCCTAAAAATTCGGAATATTTTTTTTTGCACAATGTTTGTCCAAAAATTTTGTAGGCCAAAAATTTTCAAAACGTAGTTTTTGTGCAGAACTATTGCCAGTGTAAGGGCCTCTTTACGTTAGTAACTAAGAAGCAATAATGTGGGTTTAACCAGAGGTCGGTAAGCCAGTGCAAGTGGCTATCTATGTCCTGGAAGTGTGACACTACCAATTCTAAATCACAAATAAAAAATGTCACGGTATTTTACTGGAGAGGAAGATAAACAAGCATGCGGGTCGTAGCAATGGATCTTCCATTCCAATGCAACATTTGTAAGCACAATTAGGTAAATTTCAAACATCAAGTAAATGAATTTTTTAATTCGCAAAAACATATTTGAAGTAAATTTTACTGTTCTTTAACATTTTTCAGGAATCTTAAAACGCATTAATAACAAGCATCACAAGAATAAAATATTTGACACCAGAATTTGATTGAATCAAGAAAAAAAAAAAAGTAATAAAATCTATATTTTTATTTATTTCTGAAATAATTGTAACAAATATATATATGTACAGTAGAGTAAATTAACCTTACCAGTCAAATAAATGTATTACCCTAAAACACATTTAAAAAAAATATATTTTCAGAGTTATCTTTTTCAAAAGTAAACTAAATCCTACAAATTGCTATAGAGACAGAATATAAATAAAAATTATTAAATGAAAAAAAAAAAAAAAAATTAAGGTATAAGATAAAATAACAGATCTGTGTTCCGTCCATCAATGGTTAGTTCTTAGAAAAACCAAAATGCTATTTATCAGTTCTCACTGGCTCACGAAAACACTGATAGGAACAAATGGCCTTCGTTGATAACCGTACCAAGAATTTGTTTTTATACTTATTTGGAATATATCTTCAGGGTGGAGATAGGATTTTCCAATAGGTTACATCTTATCGGACGTAGTCATTTAAAGACGTCTGAAAAAAATAGAAATAATGACTAGAATTTATCGTTATCTCATTTTTAGAACAATGAATACACAATTTAAAAATTTACATTAAATGAAACAAGTTGGAACTGTTATTAATCTGTCGGAAGCTCCATGGAGAAAAAAAATTGAATAATTAGTAGGCAGGATACTTTAAAAAGTATACTTTAACTTTAAATTGCCCGTCGTTTGGGAACTTATCAAAAAAAAGTAGTTGTAATTTTCATAGAATACTATCAAATTATAAACTCCTAAGATTTTAGGCCATTTTTTCTGTAAAATGCGAAAATAAAAACGTAAGATATATTATATATGTAAATAATTCTTTATTAATTCTTCTTCTTAATTATTTCAAATAATGAAGATAGTCAGGGGTGCCGTCAAAAGAAATATAAGAGATATAAAAATAATAATAATAACTATAAGAATTATCTAATTTAAATTATCATATGTTATATGTTTTTTTGTATAAGCGACTGTTTTAAATAAAACCCTCCTCCACTCTGCATACTTCCGATTTTCTCTTAATGTTTCGAACGCCCTCAACTTGACACAGCTGTGTGTCGTCCTCATTTGTTCATTATTAATTTATTATTATTATTAATTGTATTTGTATTTATACTTTCTCGACCTTTATTTAATCTCAACTTATTTATTTATTTTCCGTCTTTTAGTGTGTTAAATTTTGTTTTCCCATAACTACTTTTCTATTTTTACATGTTATTACGTCTACTGTTCATTTTTAACCTAATAAATTTTTTTTTATATATATTCTTATCATTGTCTATTTTAAATTAATATTATTTTATTTCTTCTTCTCTTTCATTTGTATATAAGTTTTTTTCACCTATTTTTACTAAATGTTAACCCAACTTTTTTTGTATCTTATTATCCCACTATGTCAAAATATTTTTAGTTGTTTTTGTATCTTTTTGAAAGTGGGGCGAAACGTCGGCAAAAAAATAGTTGTCAACTATTTTTGTTCCTTTTGACCGCATCTCTGACCATTTTCATAATTTTAAAAATGAAATACAGAACATAGAAAACGTAATATGTAATGATAAGTTCCACACTACTTGTCATTTGTGTGAGACTATCTATATTTGAAACACAAACTACAGTAGTTGTAATTAAAACATGGATTTATTTCATACCATAATGTTGAGAATTGGTATTGGCACAGAATCAACTCTAAATTCACTAGAACTAGTAAGGAAACTTTCTGTGTGTGTGTTAAAATAGTCCTGAAAGTCATAGTTCAATATTATTATCTAATTATCTAAGTAAATTGATTTAAAATATCATTTATATATAGATGATTGAATGTATAATTTTAAATATGATAGGTTGCGGTCAAAAAGTACAAAAATAGTTTATAACTATTAATTATCTTATATTTTAGGTTTAAAATATCTTATTTGATGTAGAGAATAGACCTTAATAAACTTTTATGGTGAAAAGGTATTTATATTAATGTAAGGAACATTTAAAATGTAGGAACAATTTTCTATTTCTAGGATAATCAGAAAAAGTTTCAAAACCTTCATATTTTGTGTTAAATAAAATCGATGATCGATAATAATTTTATGGGGAAGGAATTCAGTAGGTATTTTTAAAAGCCCAACATTTTAAACCTCTATGGCTCCCTCTCTTTTATCTGATGAAGCTTAAGTAAATTGTATGAGTTCATGGATTGGATATAATGGAATTGCAAATCGATGAACTATTAGAGATTCGATAAAGAGAGGCATCAACAGACTCCTGCAGAGAATTAAATGTTTTTCAATTAACCGAAATCCCTTTAAAAAAAGCTTCCTGTGAAATAGAAGTGTTAAAAAAGTTTAGAATATTTTTTAGTTTAGAAAAAGCTATTGCAAATCAACAGTATTATGGGAACTACCATTATACAATAATATCTTGTATAACTTCATAGGCATCGTTATTTTTAAGATACAGTAAGTTGAAGCAAACCAATATGGCCCTGTTTTATTGAAGAGAAAAACCTCTCTCTCAACATAATATTTATTCAAGCCCCCCCAATTTTTTGTCACTCTTCAAATTATTAAATCTTATTTTTTCTATTGATATAACTTAGAAATGGACATGAGGCAGAAGATATACAGTGCACAAAAAGCTTAATCAGAAATGCTCAATGAACAAAACTTAGAAATGGCCACGGTGCAGAGGCTATACAGTACCCGCAATGCCAATCATAGATTCCTGAACAGACTTGCGGCATAGTATAACTTTCGCGCGTGTCAGACCTGAAAACTTACTGTAGTAATACTTTATACGCACATATAATACTTCTTAGACTAAAGGAAAGATATAGAGCATAGAAAGAGACTTAAATTAAGTTAAAGACAACCTGATGAAGTAATAAAACACAATGTTGTCGCTGTTAAAAAATGTTACTATAATTTTGAACAAATAAAAATTAACACTCAATTCTAGAGATATCTCAAAAGAATTGAGGCACCCGATACTAAAACAGGGTACCTGAAAAAAATGAAATCTTTCACACTGTTAAAATGTCTGTTAATATTTCAAAATAAATTGCGAGTTACACACACCATCCAAAGACTAAAGTCTTTCAAAACTTTATGATATCAACCTGAAGTTAAAAAGTTTCATTACAAATTACAATAACTGTCAACAACCATGTTTTACAATCTAGTTTCTCATTTCCGGAAATCAGAAAGCAATACAGAGGTATCTAACAATTAAATAGTTGTGATGATATGGATGAAGGATGATTAAGTGATTTTTTAAGAACTTGAATAATTGAAGGAAGTTAATAATTATTTTAAACTACATTATCGGAGCAATATCAGGTCTCAGAAAAGTGTATTGCAACGTGAGGAGAAATGTGAATTTGAAATAAATATTTTTTCTTGTTATTTATGTACATTTCTTTTTTACCCGGACGGCGGTAAAAAATAAATAAATCTTTTGAAAAACATACATGTTAATTTTTTTCCGGACTCCGATGAAATGAAGGTGTAACAAAATTTTCATGAAAATTAAAATATACTGAGCATTTAAATTTTGACTTTGGAGCGAATTCCTTTAGGCATGGAAGACAAAACGTATGGTTCATCCAAATAAATTGCAATCCAATTTAAGCTGAAAATGATCAATAGACTTTGTAAATTACACAAGGAATTTAATTTTTTTTGGATGATCGGTTCATGTTAACACTCCGAATGTCGCTAGTTAGAGTCAAATGTAAGGGCGCTACGGATCTGTAAGATCCACCACAATAAATCTATTGATAAAATATTCCTAAAGATTTCTCATTATACTGAAAAAAAAAAAAACATAAAAAATATGTTTTTCAATATATTTATTGAGTAAAAAACACGGTTACATCATTGTTTTATGTTATTTTACAGCGCTTGTATCTAAATTGCATATGTAATGTTTTCGAATCAACAAGAGCAAAAATTTAAGACCACATTTTGCTGGATTCGACGAGATATGAACATCTGCTTCTGAATGCTTCCAATTTTTCATCGATAGTTACGACTGAACCAACTGAGTGACAAGATTGGCAGTTTCTGACGAACTCTTCAAACATGTCCCAGACAGGTGTCAGTCGGTCTATCTCTTTGGGTTGTTAACTGATTCTCGGTCAACAAATCTTGTCTCGAAGTAAAAATCTCACACTCCTGGTAAGAAAAATATTTCAATTCCAAAGCCACTCATGTCGCAATTAAGTCAAACATAAGTTCTCTTCTTCTTTTTAAAGAGCTAAAAGAGTTCATAAACCTTCATCATCACTGTCGTCCAATAATGGTTGGTGAATTAATAAAACATCTTCAGAATTACTCAACTCGTAGGTTACGATTTTTTTTTTAATATGCTATTCGTCTCTATAAGACATAAATGTGTTCGTAAAGAAAAAATAAGAAAAATACATATGAGATCAAAAGTCGCACTGGATCTCTCTGATAAAATATTCTATAAACAAAAGCAATATGTAATGTTGCAAGGAGAAAAATTAAATAGGATAAATAAAAAATACTTACATATTATGTCGCCAGGGATATGGTTTCACGTTTTGGTACAGAACTTGAAAGCAACACAGGTCAGTAATCTACTGGATTGTAAGATCCAAGGAGAACCATGAAGGGGAAGTCCATAATACAAAACAGTATAAAATACTTACAGCAGCGGATCTCTCAGATCGGGTGCGACCTTCGGAGTGTTTAAAGTAGAACGAATTGCTATTTTTTACAATTCAAAAAAGACGAAAAAAGCCCTACTGAATTAAAATGGAAGAATATATAGAAAAACTATAGTCGAAAAGTAATTTTTAAAATAAACTTTTAAAGTAAAACTTATAATACCATACTTTACTGTAATAATTATCTTTTTCTCCAATGTGACAGCTTACCTAAAACAGAAAAATGAAATAATTAATAAAGTGAGAAAGGGTCAAATTCAATTGAAGTTTCCATTTAAAAAAAAATATCTTCTTTTTTTCTCGTCAAAAAAGACAAGATAAGAGTTATAATTACTGACATGGTATTTTAATTATTATTGGGTTTATATTGTTTTTTTTCAATATTATTAATATACACACACATATTACAGTAATTAAAAAATAAAATAGTGTTGAATTTTTTTTTTTAATTATTTATTTATTATAATTTACAACTGTACAAAATAATACAATAGGTAAATATGTAGTATGTTTCATATACACTTGAAAATATTGGGAAGGAACCACCCATTGGTGGTACTTCAAACATTAATTTAAACTAGAAGGTTCCGCGGCCATCTTCTTTTCAGACGCCTCGGAGGATTATCAGG
>NW_027105014.1:184106-199265 GCF_000696795.3 Halyomorpha halys
TATATTTTAAGAGAGTTTTTTATTTTCTTTTTTTTTTTATTTATTTTTATTTTAGTATGTATGAGATCATTCATCACTATTACCTATTGCCCACAACTGTGTGGCAGATTGTAATATCTATCAATAAATAAATCTATAACCGAAAGTTTTTTTTACTATTTATACGAGAAATTACAGTTTATATTAATATTGTTAGTAAATGTTCATATGATTGCTAAAATAAGAAATGTAAACATTGATAGAATGTTTTCAATACGTCTTGTAAATACTGTGCCAATTATATCATCTCTTGCAATGTTTTGTTTCTACATTGGTCTACCTTCCGTTAACTCTTAGATGTTGTTACTGCTGTTTGTTTATCCAACCTCTCTTAACTACTCAATTTAGTTTTGCTCTGGCCTCCTCCCGATGGTAAGACTTGAGCATTTCTCTCATCAGTACACTCCTAACGTGAACTCTTTTTTTTTCTTCTCTCACTTGAGGAATTTTCTCACCTGGACACCTCCTGGGTTTCTTATTTCAAATCATGAGTTAGGGCTAGAAGGTCTTTAGATTAAGTTAATCTTAAAAATAAAAATCTTTTGAATAAATTTACTCCACTCCATCTCGCTATAATTAATAACTATGACAAGGTTGTGTCTTGATACTATATCCAGTTAGATAAGTGAAAATTAGAAAAAATAGCACCAAAAACCACATTTTGGGAATATCTTTTCCACTTATCACCTCTATAACTCAACGTAGCATCATTATATAATCTTCAATCATAGCTAATTACAAAGAGTATGAAATACAGAACATTTTCCTCATTTAGAATATAAAACTCCTATTTTTAGATTTCAAGATATCGTCAGGTTATCAAATATTAAAAAAAAAAAAATGTTATCAATCCATTTTTGGCGCTCATTTCCACTTTTTAACGCCAAGATAAATTTTGAATTACAGCTCATTACAAGAGGAGCTGTAAGCGTTCTTTCTTATAGCTTAGGGCAGAAAATATTAGTCGGAAGTATAATAATAATTAGAATAGACAACCATTTCTTAAGTATTTACCAGAGTTGCCACCCCCCACCACTTCCGATTCATCTCGCGTCACAAAATCAATTTACTCCCGCATATTTTTTTATTTCTTGAGTTGTAGAAGGCGGTAAACAAGTTTCTTTTTAATAACGTACGCGCCATCTTTCTTAAAAACCATTCAAATTCAGCTTAAAGATGAGTTGAAGGGTTCATCCTATTATTTCCATTTCGACTTATTAGGGGTATTCACGATCTTTTTATTATCTTATCATAACACTTTAAAGCGTGTTAAATGGAAAAACTTATGTTAAATGGAGAAGCATTTCCTTCTTTTACCATGTTAAAACGATTATAACAGTATAACATAGTTGAGAGTCTGCTAATAGGTTTGCTAAATGCAGAATGACGTCACGCAACAGATCAGCTGAGCTCGTCACCGTTTTGTATGTTGTCGTGTAAGGTTACTTGCTAGTAGTTTCTCTTTTGATTGTGTTAGTATTGTTTTATATGTTTTTAAAACTAATGGATATAGAGAATAAGCAATGGATGACAATAATAATAATAATGTAATAACTGTTGCCAACTGGCTCATCTTGATTCCCTTCACAAGTTAGAAGATCGAGAAGTTTTGGAAGGAAAGGTTATAAAACAAATATATAAATCCGCTAGGAGCTCTTATGCGTTTAACATTTAACATGCTAAAGCAATTTACATTTAACACAACATCATGAATAGCCCTATTGAGTCTCGTATTTGAGTAAAAGAGTCAAAATGTATCTATGAATGCACCAGGGAACGGGACTGACCTCGAAATTTACAGTATTTCGCTGTCCGCGAAGTTACAAGCCATATAATTATAAGATTGTATACGTATTTGGCAGTATATCTATATACAGAGCTACTGAACTGGATAGTTAGAGATTATAATTGCTTACCCTTAGTGATGATGTTCCGCAAACTTAGCTTTTAAAGTTATTTAAATAAGTAGTTGAAGATTACTGCAGTAGAAGAATGAATATAATTTTTCCGGACTACGGTGGATAATAATTGTAATTATAATGAAGAAATAGAATATGAGTAAGATTTTGAGTTCATCCACACATTAAAGAAATTTTAATCACCACTTATTCGTTGCTCTAAAAAAAAACCGCCAACTGTCTAATTTCTTTCATCTATTTAAAGGTAATAGTTTTAATTTGTATAAAAGTGTATCTTTTCACTTTATCAAACAATTTTATGTTAATTCTTAATTAAATCATCATGAGGAATAAATTTATTTAAAAAAGGTCAAGCATCTATCAGTGAAATCATCGATAATTGACTAACAATGGAGGTAAAGACCTCATAATGGTTATGGACTTCAAAAACTAAGCAACCGGCTATTCTTTTATATGTGTCGTTTTTGAGTCATCTGAGAACGACAGAGAAAGAAAGAAATAATTTTTGTTAAATTTATTTATTAACATTTCCAACCGTACATACAATATCAAATACAACAAGTAAATTTGAAATAAGATCATAATATGATACAGGCATGTAGAGAAACTACCCATCCGTAGCACTCTAAAAACATTTTAATCATACAAGATCTCAGGCCATCTTATTTTCAGACGCCTAGGATTGTCGGGAATGAAGGAGTAAGTAAGGATAGAAACTGATGGGTTTGAGTGGTTATAGGGTTTATAATGGAAGGATTCGGTCTAGAACGGTTACATAAGGAACATTTAGGTCTTCATGGATGATTTTATTAGTAACAAAGTAAGGAGCATAGATGATTTTGGATTGTAAGGATTTAATACAAGAGGAATTCGAAGGTTTAGTGGAGCCCTAAAGCTCAACTCCGTATGTCCGGATAGGCCTTATTGTCATGTAGATCAGACTTTTGTAATGAATTGTAAGTTTTGACAGTTTGTCTAAATTTAAATTTAAATATCCACTAAACCTTCGAATTCCTCTCTTATCCAATCATTACAATCAGAAATACTTCGTAAAATCCACAATGCTCCTTACTTTGTCACAAATAAAATCATACATAAAGACCTTATTGTTCCATATAGAACCGATCTAACCTGAACCAGATATCACTCCTTCCATTACAAACTCCCGAACCACCCAAACCCACTAATTTATAACCTTGCTTTCTCTTCCAATCCTGACAATCCCCCGAGGCGCCTGAAAAAAAGATGGCCACGAGACCTGCTAATGTAAAACGTCATTAGAACTACCAATGGGTAGTTTCTCTACACGCCTGTAACACTCCAATTTAACTGAGATCAAATTTACTAAATGAATTAGTAAGTTGTGAATAGCAATAAAAAAAATGTATATTTGGCTTAAAATATGGAAATATCGCCCTAGTTTGCAATGACAAACTTCATCTCGTAATAAAAAAAAATAAAATAAAATTAACCATAATTAGTTAATTGGATGATATGAAAATATGACATCTAGAATCCAGATACAAAATTCGCTTTAATCGGGATAAACGAGATGTTTTCGTAATATACCTTCAGAACTTCAAATAAAACGCAGCAATAGTATTTAACAATGCGCTGTTCAAACTTGAATGAAAATTAAGATTTTTTTTTTTCGTTTTACATAAGCCTTCAAATTATCACGAATGATTAGATATACGAACATGGCTGATTCATTCGATCCAGCATGTGCGGAGATAAAAAGATCAATAACCATTGTTGCTCCTGATCGCTATCATTTTTCATTTATGGAATATTGTCCACAAAACGATGCTTTCGTCTCACTGGTTGGCGACCGGCATAAATGTATCTTTTCATGACTTCCTGAATCGGCCTTACATGCATTAGATAAACGGCATTCCTCACTTGCCTAATTGTTTTAGTGAGTTAGAAAAAAAAAATGTTTTAATAACTAAAACGAAATAGTCAAGAAGATGGGCTTTCATTCATTAAAGGAAGCTAAGAGCCATTGCTTAATACTAGAGGTGGTCGTTTAATTTTATAAAACGTAGATGAACTGTTCGCTGACATAAAAAAAATTATAAGAACTGCTGAAAAAGAGAAGCTTATAAAACAAACAAACGAAATAAGTCAGAGAATGCCGTCATATTCGTTTTAGGACCTATTATATAGAAGTTGAAGCAAATAACAAAACTGAAATAATAAAACGTATGATGAGTAATAGGACGTAAATCGAATTTGAAATAGATTATTTTTTTTTTTTTATATCAATGGTAATTTCAAAAATAGTTTTGCTGTTCTAAGATAATTTTTATTTGTACAAACTTTAAATAAATTATTTAAAATTATTATTTTGCACTGATTATTTTTCAATCGAAATATTTGAAACAAATACTTCAATTGTTTAATATATGGTACTTTTCGTTATTTTAAATAGTCGATGGAATAATAGGAAAAATAATAATTTTTTCCTTTAAGTTTATTTATTTTTATATAGTGAATAGGAAATTTATACTCAATTATATATGCTGATGAATTAAAGATACCATCATTAGTTTGTCACTTTTGGTTATTCGTCTAGTCAACAAACCAGTAAACTACCTTCACTATTGTTACATAACAGTTTTTGACGGAAAATCTTGAAAGAAGTAGTATAATGAAGGGAGTAAACTGACAGAAAAAGTGAAGCCAGAAAGGCGGGCCTTATGTGTCTTTCAGGGGCGTGATAAGGACAGGGGAAGAGTACGAGCCAATCACTGTCTGCCCTATGTTTCAGTTAAGATTACAATGGCGTATATTCCTGTGTATCAGCGTTGAAAAGCATTGCTTAAAAATCTTATGCAGTAAATTTTTATTTATGTGACTATATGACAATATTTCAAATGAGAAATTGATGCACTTAATAAATCGAGGTATATTCGTATATGAATATGAAGGATACCCGAAACGTAGTACAACAAATATACAATAGTGATAGTATTCTAGATGGATTTTTTTTGCACCTCAACATCATAACAAATGACGGATATTCCTGATAAACTCTGATAATGAACGTAAACCTTCCATTCATGGGCGTGGTTCGTTATGGCTTCACTTTTTCAGCTTACTCCTTCATTATATTCCTTTAACTAAGGTCTTTCCAAAGCCAACACTCCTAAAAAAAATGAACAAATAACTAAAACACACTAGTGGGGAACGCGGCAACGAAACAATAATAACTGCTTTTCGTATCCAACAACAGTTTATTCATAAATATTGTTTTCTTTTTCAGTGGGAATTTTGAAAAAATATGAGTAGATAAAATTCATAAAGTGGATTAATTAATCAAAATTAATATGAAAGTATTTCATATATACATTTTTTTTTTTTAGTCGAGTAATGGGAGTCGCGATTTACGAATATTTGGACAGTTTCCAAATGCTCACCTCTGAGGTGTGGAAGTCAAATACCTTAGACCATCTGTCATCGGGCCGCCTCTAATGGAAAACTAAATAAAAAAGACACGACATCCAGAAGAACAAATTTAGAATAAAATTATAAAAAAATTTCACAGCGATAGAGATTGCCCCATAATATTTCACACATACTTATTAATACATTATTATAATTACTTGAAGTAATACCAATGAATTATATATGCGAGGATATCTTTAGCAATTAACAGTCCAACACGGAACGACCAATCTGCGATTGCAACATACTATAGATAAAGTGAGCAAGAAGATCTGGTGATGTAAGGTCTATAACTGACCACTATAAAAGCATGTCCTTGTGACGCAAAGCTTCCCATGAACAAAGGACAAGAATGGAACGCCATATGGGAACGCCAGCGTAAGGTTTGTAATAACGTATTGGAACACAAGGCGTTCTTCATTTCAGAACCATAAAATTATGGTTTTCAATTTTGTTTAATTTTTTGTTCTCCCCTCACCCCCATTAACTTCAATAGAAAATGATTTGGGCCTGCATACATTTTTTTTATTTAGAGAATTCTTTCGAAATGTCTTTTGAACGTTTGGTTGAAGTGGAAAAAGTATATCAATCAAATCTTTATACTATTTATAAGCAATTATCAATGCATCATTCTGATTGCATCTCTGGTGATTCCATGTCAATCATCAATGGACATGATCCAACTCAGATTAAGGTGAAACATGACAATTAAAATAAAATTGTTCAGTTAATTTTTTACTTTTATTAATTAGGGCTATTTGAGGCTACATTAGTAAACATATAATTTCGTCAAAATATTAATTGCATACTTTTTTTAAGGGTATTTTTCACTAATGTGTTTTTTTTAACAAAACTTTTCCCCACCCTTCTCAATTCAAGGTTTGCTGATCTCTGGTGCCATATCCCGGTTTCTTCAACCTCATTTTTCGATTTTAATCTATGTCTTCCTTATTTCATTCTTCCTTCCACTCCCCATTCCATAGTTATCTTTGACGGTCTACTATGCCGATAATCTTTTAACATATGCAAACCAACATAATCTTTATTCTTCTATGATTGAAAGTATGTTTTTCCATCATCAGCTCTTATATTATTTCTTTATGTTTATACTTTCACGTCTGGATTTTCTTCACGCTCTTCTCCAAAAATCCAGTTCCGAGGTTAACAGCCTTTTGCAGATTTTGGCATGTTTCTGCGGAAGAGAGCTCCCATTTCACATAAGAAGCAAACAAAAGCTCTGTGATGAAATTATATTCTTCTATCCAAATTTGAAAGGAAGCATTAGATTATATTAAATAGCTTCAATGTAATCATTGAATAGATAAGCAAAAACTACTACCCATTTTCATTTATTATTTTTCAATACAGAACAATGTCAACGTTTCGGTGATGAGAACGAATCATCAAGACATATTTTTGCTCTAAAAATATCTGTTAACAAAACCATTACATATAAAATTACCTATAAACAATCTTTAAAGAATCCGACATCCTAGAAACGTTGACATTGTTAGACAATGAATTAAAAAAAAGAATGGAAATGGAAATTCATTTTTGCTTATCTATTCAATGATTACATTTTGAATACTAACCATTTATTTGTTGTTCTGGAACGGAGAGATAAAATATATCTATTTTATACCATACATCCGCTCTGCATGAACTCTATGAACCACATTTAGCAATGATAAGGAAACTCCAAACAAATGATAACCCCAGTAGATTATAACTTATATTATTACATTTCTTCAAAACTGATTCAATTAACCAAAAAACAAAACTTGTTTAAGCGATTAACAGTACAACAATACGTTCTAACTTCATTATTGGAAGATCAATTACATGACATCTAGGAAGTTTACTTTAAAGAACACCGCCTTATCACACGACTTTAAAAATTATAAATAAAAAACTCAAATATGAACTTGAATGGAGAAAGAAACACATATTGGAGTAGTACTTTCAACCACAAATTTGTTATTATATTTTATGTTGAAAATTTAAAAGTTAATGTAATTGCTTACATTTATAAAACCCTCAGATATCTAATATATAAAAATGATTTTTTGTTTGTTCGTACTTTATGCACTGCCGCACAGTTTTTTATTTTTATTCCGGTGACCATTGTTCATAAAATCATTCACAACTCCTCTGCATTTTATCCAAATTCCACGTCAATACAACCATTGGAAAGCTGAATGTCCCCTGTTTTAACCTACATTAAAATTTAGATGTAATGCCGTTATAATAGCGAAGTATTTGTTTCAAATGTATTATTTTATATTTTCAGTTTTAATATGTTAATTTAGATCCGCTTTGTGCAATTAATAGAGCCCTAAACCACTGCCAAGTTTGATGTTGATTGGTTGAATCATGTTGGAGTTTTTTCCAAAGAAATCAGAGGCAATGGTTGAGGCGTATATTTTGTGCCAAAAATTTTATTTTCCGAAAATTCGAATTTGAGGGTTTCTCGAGGTGCTAAGAAGGAATATCAACTTTCACTCCTAAAAAATATTATACCACACTCTCAGGTGTGACTAGGTCAGTCAGTCTGAATTGTTTGAATGCAGTACTGATATTAAAGCACAGTGAGGGTTATTATATAAAAACTATGGATATATCATGTAGTATATATATATATGACAATATCATAGATAGTTAAATTGTCTAAAAGAATAAGAAAACATTCTCTAAATTGGACTATTGCTTATAAAGCAAAGTTAACTCTCACCATGTTACTATAGTTCCCGTCATATCACTTCATCTATAGATTAATAGATATCAAAGTTTCAATAGTGTTAAATTAATTACACACATCCTTAAATATACCAATAGCGAAGGATTGTCGAGTCTGCTAGTTTCTAATAAAAATAAAAAATAATATACGTGCATACTTGTTTTTCCAGCAGGTTAAATGAAATCGTTAAAATTAGTACTGCGATATAAACTCTGTAAGTTATACAGCTTTAAGACATGTACACGGTGATAATTTTCTGTCGAAGCATTGCCACGAAACTAGGACAGTAATAATAGTGGAAGTGTCTGGTCGACACGACAGTAAATCCATACGATACCAGTTGGCAAGCAGTTGGAAAAATTATCATTTTAATTGCCCCCTAATATTGATAAGATTAAAAACTAAATAATTGCAATCATAGTTGATAAAGGGAATGAGGTGTGAAGTTTCACTGTTGTATACATGTAAGTACTGCCTTGACTGCAATTATTTTACTGTTTACACCATAGCAAAGAAAACTGTCACCAAGTGACCGGGCCTTTAACCTGATTTTTGCGTCTTTACCGTCACAATTACTATACTGCAATACATCTTTTTTTTTAGATAGATTTATTTATTGATAGATATTACAATCTGTAATATCTATCAATACACAGTTGTACAGTTGTATATACACAGTTGTGGAGAATAGGTAATAGTGATGAATGATCTCATACATACTAAAATAAAAGAAAAAAAAAAAGAAGAAAAAAAATAAAATAAAAAAAATTCTCTTAAAATATATGCAAACAAAAGAATACACAAGATGAACATAATCAAACTATCTGTATGAAAAATAAATAAATAAAATAACATAATGATAAAATAATATATACAATATTTACACAATCGACCTGAGGATCCCTGAGCCCACTCTATCCCCCACGAGTGAGGGGTAGAGTAGAGCTCAAGAGATCCCAGCGCATCCCTCTCGCCGCATCACTGGTAATGAGCAAGTGCGCTAAAACCGCAAACACTCAACATGAGTGGAGAATCTGACCATTGCCAGAACTCCAATTGCAATACAACATTTTTTTGTTACAGCCTTTTTATTTAGTAGATAAAAACTTTAATCGAACAAAAATAGTAATATTTGCATATTTGAATCAACAATAGGAAAAATAAACAAGGCCAACTATTCCAAGAAGGGAAGCTAGGTCATTGATGTTTAATCTGTTTTACTAATTACTTCAACGGACTCTCCGAATTTCCCTGCTAATAGAATTGTTTAGCATAGCAGTAGATGGATCCCGCTTTATCCTTTTATATTTAAATTCATGAGACCAAGTTTATTATAGTCGGTAGGGATAGAGCTGATGAGACTTTGCGGAATTGAAGCACTAAAAGCCAAATTGACTAACGCAAACACAAACTTGCTGTGTTTGTCTATGGCGTGGTTAGTTTGTAGCTGTAACAACAGGCGAATGTAATCGTAAGACCCACAGCAGATGCGTATAATCTAGATCAGAATTCAAAAACCAACCATCAGGTATCAAGACAAAAGAACATTTCACCAGGTCAAGAAGTGAGATTAACAAGCTTTATACTTAGTTTATAGAAGCAATAATTAACGAAATTATACGATATAAAATAAAATTGGAAATTATATGATTTGTATATCATTGATTAGGATCATTGAAGCAAAACAGTATGGAAATATGAATTTTTTTCATCACATTTTAGTACAAAATTAGAACTTTTTTTCTGGTTAGTTCTACCAATAGATTATTTAAATTTATAATGCTTATTTAAAATGTGTACTTTATTACTTATGTGAGAAATTAATGATAAAAAACAATAATTTAAATACCCCTACATTAACATTTAGCTGAAAACTTAACAATGTATTAGGTTAGATCTACCAGTCAAATACAATTTTGAGGGAGCAATTTAGAAAGGAGTATTTAGAATATTATTTTCTGGTTAGTTAGTTTATTTATCTATGCTATTTGTTTAATGTTATTTTTCATCTGTTCGAGTTGTGACAGTAAATTTTGTTATTTTAAAAATTGAAATACTAATTCTACCGCTTTATCATCGTGAAGTGTTGTTGATATATTCCGGTTTAATTCTAAGCTATGGCTAATGGTCATATTTTTATAACCATACTTGCATTTCGGAGGCGTCTGTTTTAAGACAAGAGTGAGTAGGCCTCGGGGCCTATTTTTAGCCTAATCAGTAAAACCTCTTATGTACATTTAAGCCTGGGGAGACTCTAGCGCTTGATGTAATTTTTAATAATTTTTATTATATTCCTAGGGCTTTCATTCCACATATATTGCCAACTTTAATTCCCTTTTCGATGAATTTAAAATTTCTGATGGAGTTAAAACTATTTTACTCTGTCAGAGAAGCGCGAGTGCTTCTCTTGCTGCTCGAACTTGGAACTGATATAAATGTAACCATACCCAGGTGTTGTAGATTGTTAAGGTTAAATGGATGCAGGACATTTTAGGGTGTTTCAGATTCAATAACGAATTTGTAATTATTATTATATTGTCATGGGTCAAACAAAAGTGAAGAACGATAATTAAAATCTAGTATTCAACACCAAACATTTAAAATTTCCGAACTACGAAATTCTTAATTATTTTAATTTTTTCATCAATAAATTGGGAAAAAAATAAGTACCTATACCTCCATTTTTGAAACGTAAATTTGATTTTCGTATTTTCAATAAAAATCGTAGCTCAACTTGTAATTTCAAGAAACTAATCATCTTTCTTTAATAAGAAGAAGAACTTAATTGTATTCAAACACAGAGATTCCCCTTTCTTAAAATTTCTCACAGATCGCGGAAATCGCCGGGACAAACAAAAAAAAAAAGCATAGGAATAATTTAGCTTGTATCATCAACCACTACATACATTATTGTCTTTTATTTTTTCCCTTAATCATAGGAAAATTCGTAAATTTTAAATATTTTAGTAACTCAATAAATGCAATAAAACCTCAAAATGTGCAAGTTCGTACAGTAATCCTAAAACCAGTAAAAATAGAACGTCCTTAATACCATTCTAATTTCTGTCGAGGTTTGATTGAATTTGAAGCAAGGGAATAAAAGATGAAATTGCATGATAATCGTGTCTCTTGTTATATTTTACCGTCCTTTTAACTGCATGAATTGCAATAATCCAGCTCTTCTATAGTCATTAAATTCAATTAAAAAGTATATTATGGAAGGTACTATCTATTATAGCGCGAGTGTAATCTTCCCCTCTCTAGAAATGTATCATTAATTGAAACCCTTGCCTCTAAATAAAAGATGTAGAAATCGTTTTCACCAACAACTTGATAGTAGCCTTTTTCTTTTGTTTCGCTCGATAATGGACGGAGAGACAATGTCATTGTTCGACCAGTGGTACCCCATTCCCCCCTCCAAAGAGGGGCCAATCCCAGTGGACCCTACTGGCCCCGGGACCAATTAATTCTCTTTAAAAGGAAGTCGTTGTCGGGGCCATGGCAATATCCTTTATCACTTTTTAACGCTCTGCCTTTCTGTCCAAAGGAGTCCTCAGTCACCTTGAAATTAATTAAAGAGAAAATATTAAAGGGAATTCATCAGAGCGACTCCAACGTTCAAATACTCAATAGACCACGGAGTCAATCAAATAATACTAATTGGTAACATGAAATGAAAATATTATATACGCTAAGCTTATTTCAAATTGAATCGTTAATTATAAGTAAAAAATTAACGATAATTACTACTTTTTTCTACAAAATCTACATAATGGTTGTAGAAAGAGGTCAGAGGCATGTATTTCTATTGCAAGTATCCCGACTCTCGTATTATTTATTTTTATTGCCAAATATTCTTGAAATTTTGTTTTATTTTGATGGCAATGTTTTTTTATTTTCTATTTTCAAATCCTCTTTATTGATATATAATTACAATTACAAATATATGATAATACAGAGTATATATACATATTACATAGTGACTTTGTTTGCCGTATGGCAGTATAAGTTGAGTTACAGGGTCCGCTGAAGGCGGTTTCATATTGGTAACATACTAGTTGGGGGCTTGCATAGAATGGAGAGGGACCATTCCGGCTGGTGGTGGATGGCAGTATGCCATATTGACGGTCCTATATCACTTTTGAAATATTAGCTTAAAACGGAAAGAAGATACTTTAAGATAGTTAAATCGAGCAATAGTTAAAAAGCGCTTGAAATTGAAAAACGGCATGAAACCCTCCACACCCACCCTCCATGACAGCCTTACTTATCTGACTTCTCAAACCTAGAATTATAGCGAGTAGGTTGGTCGATGTACGACATGTCACATCTCACAAGAGGAGATCACAATACAAAAAAAAAAATCCTTCCCCGCCGGATCCGCCCCGCTAAGACCCCCGAGAGCGACGATCCTATATCACTTTTGAAATATTAGCTTAGAACTGGAAGAACTTGGAACTTTAAAATATTTAAATCGAGCAAAATTTAAAAAGCCCCCTGAAATTGAAAAACGGCATTAAAAAATGAAAAATGGCCATATGGCAAAGGAAGGGCACAAGTTACGTTTGTATATCTTCAGTTATATACTAATGTTGTTATTTATGATAAAGGAGGTAAGAAAAAAAAATTTGATGCTCACAAAAGATGTTATCTCAACGTTTGTATTCTTCCCTTTCCTCCCACAGTATTCCTCTGAGAGAGCAATTTATTGATTTTATGTACATGCTCCATGCTCTCGAAAACATATTACCTCGTAAAAAAAAAACCTTGGTTTACATGCATTATCATAAAATATTTAGACTAAATTGTTGTAAAAATAACCGGAAAAAAAATCATAAATATAAACAAACATCCAGGATAAATTAAAACTGTCAGTTATTATTCTAAAAATAATAACTCTTTTTTCCTTAAAAATAAAATCAATTCTCAAATAAAATTCTTTCACGAAATTTCCTGAGCTACAGACCAGGACAGATCATCTATGGCTCTTAAAACTTATGAAGAGTTTAAATTAACATTAAGAGGGGATTTAAATAATAGACACAAAGGCTGAGGTTGAACTAAAAAAAAGCAGAATCGATTTATGAAATAATCGATTCAGTGAAAGATTTATCAAAAAATAGACTAAAGTATGCTAGGAATCACTAAGGATTTAATGCAAATTCTTTCTCTTCTGCATATATCATGAAATAGGTGTTCTGCATCCGCCAACTTTCCTTTGAGTTTTATTTTCAGCAAGTAAATATCATATATAGTTTTATTTCGTAGGTAATTTTTTTTATACATGTAGCTACTTTAAAATCTGTTTTCAAAAAGAAACATGGAGCAAAAAGAGCAAATTCCAAAATAATTCGGTATCTTTTCTAATAAATTGTAAAGTCAAAAACATAAACACTTAATGAATTGAAATTAATAATAAAAAAAAACTGTTGTTATGGATTGACCTAAGCAAGTTTAATGATTTTATTTATCACTGAAAATAAATGAATTGTTTATTTTAGAAAAGTTCTGAACTAGCAATATTAACTTTTTCGAAAAATCTATCCTCTGATAGATAGATCGGAACAAAGACATTCATTATTCAAAATAGATGAAATCTTAGTGAAATTTATAGTTAATTCTGGAAAGGTCAAAGTTCTTTCTAAATCCGTTTTTTCAGCACCCCTTAAATAGCTTACCTACTTGTGATACTATAATTATTTAACAGTGGTTTCTCAACAGGAAAAATAAATTTATCAATAATCAAACTGATTGCTTGAGCTGTGATTTGAATGTTTGTAAAATTAAAACTTTCTGAAAAAGGAATACCCTGATTCTCAGGTTTCTTATAGCAAATATTACTAGCAAAATTTTTCATCGCGAAACGGTGCGACACATAAGGATGTTATCTTGTGTAGATCTATAATCAGGCATAAGTCTATATGAAAGATTTATTATTGGCGTTTATTCCCTGTTTTAAATTTTAAATGTTAAATCAATTAAGTCATTGTTAAGCACATCGAGCTGTTTAGCCATTGGGAGTATTAATTTGTAAATTGTAAAGGCCCACTCATTCGAAAAGATTAAGCTCCCAAAATCAGAATTTAATGGTTATTTTACTTAAGTTTATCTTAACCAATCTCCTATAATCAAAATAAATAAATGAAATATAAATTATAGATTTGACAGTATAGTAAAAACAAATAACAGAATATATGGTGAAAAGAAATAATAACCAGATTATTATATACTTAGGATGTCTGAAAAGAAAAAATATTTTAATGTGTCAATATTATTATAGTCACACGCTTAGAACTTACAAAACCTACAGAATAAAACAATTTCTGAAGGATTCTATTTGCCGCTAACAATAAGGGGGTCAAGTTGCATTAAAAAAAAATTGATCTAATTGCTCTAAAAAAATTTTTTTTTATTGTATATATGTATATATAGTTGACCGTAAAAAATGATATATAAGAAGATGGTCAGGGTTGCGGTCAAAAGTGAAACAAAAATAGTTTACAACTATTTATTTTCCAACGTTTCGCCCCACTTTGCAGGGCTTCATCAGGGCTAAAAAGATACAAAATGATACAATGATAAGAATAAAAATACAAAGATAAGATACAATGATAAGAATAAAAATACAAAGATAAGATACAATGGAAAGAATAAAAAACAAGTAACAATGGCAAGAGTAAACGTTTCATATACAAATACGTAAAATATAAAGCTAAAGCTTTTTTTTTTTTTTTTTTTTTTCCTCCCGTATTGTTTTTTTTTATATTGCATCTCTGTACTTTTTTAGCTTTATATTTGACGTATTTTTATATGAAATTTTTACTCTTGCCATTGTTACTTGTTTTTTATTCTTTCCATTGTATCTTATCAAAGTATCATTTTGTATCTTTTTAGCCCTGATGAAGCCCTGCAAAGTGGGGCAAAACGTTGGAAAATAAATAGTTGTAAACTATTTTTGTTTCAATTTTGACCGCAACCCTGACCATCTTCTTATATATATATATATATATATTT
>NW_027105014.1:199325-254220 GCF_000696795.3 Halyomorpha halys
AAAAGTGTATGAATTCAACAAAATAACTAACGTTGTATTTTTATTACCCAGGAGGATATAGATCATCCTCATTTAATGTAATCGTATGTTTACTACTGAATACACTGTTTCCCCCTTAGAACTTGCTAATTTTCAAATTCATCCTCCCCTCTCCCATATCAGACGAACTCGTAATTGAGTATTACCACCAACAGAGAACTTTTAAAAAATTAACGTAGGTCCATTTTTTTTGGAATATTTTTTAAATAGGTATTTGTAGAGGCACGTGTGGACTAAATTACCCTTACACCGAGGGACAACCAATATCATGGGCAGTCTGTCCTCAGGGACATCTTACAATGACAAGATATAATTACAGCGTTTAAACCCTGCCCTGTCGAACAGGGCTGCTGGAACACACAATATAGCCGCCGCTCCACATCAAAGGGGCCATTTCCTTCGGCGATGTAATCCTACACCGCAGCACCTAGCCCTCCCCAGAGTTGCCCGCTACAAACTATTATCTTATATATAACCATTAAGGTCAAAGATTAAATGTTAATAGAGATAAACTTCATAAAAAATAGATTAAAATTAGAAAATAATAAGAATATTTGATTAAAAAATTTGTCAAACAGCACGAGGAGAGGAGGAAAGAAGTTTCCTCAAAAATTTCATTCCAATTTTTGATTACTACAATGAAAAAAAGTTAATAGTTAAAATTAATAACTGCCTACCATTGGAGTGAATAAAAAATAACGACTGTTTCAAAACATAGAGATATGGAACTTCATATCTTTATCTACAGCACTAAAAAACATAAAGAGTATGATTTACAGTAGAGTGATTTTGGTAAAATATTAGCCCTTATACCTCATAGAACTGTTTAAATAGTTCCAGAGATACAGTTTTTCAAAAAGTAACTTCATATTTTCAAATAAAGAAATATTTTATGAATTTATTTTGGCAAATACCATGGAAATACTACTTCCACGAATGTCTAGTCTATTAGTCTCTCAAATGAGTACTAGGTACTAACAGGCGTAGAAGCCGTTTCCATGATATTCACAAAATGTTGATATCTCGTAATCATGAGTTAATAGTTTACCGTGGATTATATAAAGTGGTTAGGGATGCGGTCAGTGAAGTCAAGACATGTGGCAGATCTGCATCTGTCGCCCTAATAGTACAATAGCCGGGAAGAAAAAAAGGTAGTTATTTCAACCCAATTTTTGATTACTTTAATGAAAACTACGTATAATTACTAGTCCAAATTGATGAGTCTGCCAAGTATAGGTAGGGGGATTAAAAAATGGCAGCTGCTTCAAAACCTCAAAAAACATCAATTTTTCATTCGGAGCTCTATATCTTAAAAACTTCCAACAACACTAAAGTCTAAAAGAACATTATTTAAAAGAGATTAAATTTGCTGAAATATGGGCCCTAACAGAGCTATTTACGTCCAATAGTTATGTTGGATATAGCTTTTTAAAAAGCAGCATTTCTTAAAAATCTACTGAAAGATCAGTAGTTAGTGAATCTATTTTGAGAAATCTATATCTCAGGAACTATGAGACGTACAGATGTATATTAGCACTCAAATTAAAGCTAGTTTAACGTACTATAAAGTAGTTTATGATCTTTACCTCTGTAGGTTTGTCCGAACAATTATATATCAATTTATTTTAGCAAATATCATGATAACTACGATGATAAACGTATTAAACTACTTCATAGCCCATTAAACTAGATTTTAAGTGTTAACAGACATTTGTACTTCAAATGGTTTATGAGATATAGATTTTTCAAAATAAATTCACTAACCACTGATCTTTCAGTACGTTCTGTACAACATTTTTATGAAATATTGCTTTTTAAAAAGTTATATCTCGAGAACTATTGAACGTAATTAGCTCTATTATGGCTTACAGTTTAGCAAATTTACTCTACTTTAAATGATATTCTCTTAGATTTTCTATTGTTGTTGGTAGTTTTAAAGATATAGAGCTCCGAATGAAAAATTAATTATTTTAATGTTTGTAAAAATCCGCCATTTTTTATTCCCCCTACGTATACTTGGCAGACAACAATTTTGACTAGTAATTATACATAGTTTTCATTAAAGTAAACAAAAATTGGGGTGAAATAACTGACTTTTTTCTCCTCTTGGGCTCTTGAACTATATGTTGTTATTTCGTTATTCGGAAAAAAAACTCTAGGTCTATGAAAAACGTACACCTAAATTAATGCTAGATGAATGCTAACGTTATAACGATGTTGATAACGTTTATCTTCTTAGTAGTTTTTAGCGTTCAGCAAAAAAAATATGTATTCGTGCCGACGTTTCGACCTGAGAAAAAAGAGATAATAACCATCATTCAGAGAAACATAAAATTAAAAAGAAGTAATTAACTAACAAATTTGGAAATATACATAAAATGTATCAATGTAACAATGAACTGAAAATAAAATATATTTCATTAATAACCAAGGAATTAGACATTATCAGATTGATAACAATGAAAGATGAAATATAATATTATATAGGTTGCTGACCGCACCCCTCCCCCTCTCGACCATCTTCTCCACTTATATTAATACTACAACTATCTACACCTCCTTAAAAAATATTGAATACACGTGGAACACACACAATGTACGACAAATATACACCACCCATTTGAAAAACAACAGAATAATCAACCATTATCAATTAAAAAAATGGTCGGTTGCCTGCAATAAATTAGAGAGATCTTTCCCGTCTGTTTTATACACTTTGATAAAGAGCTAACACAAACCAGACGAAAAAAAAAAAAACAATCATTGAGAGGCAGTTGACCAAAATAACTGGATAAGAATGAAAAGTCCCAGTCCGATAACTTACTTCCGTTATTTCACTCTGAAGGTTATATGTCTCGTTTGCGTCCCTAAGATAAAGCTCCATCTTTTTTGTCTTTTTTTTTTTTAGTTTTGTCCCTTTTATGTTTGAAAACACAATTCCGAGATGATGTATTCTGCTGCTGGCCCAACCTCCGCGAAAGAGGTATAAAGCATGGATAATAAACAACCTGTTTATTGCACCTCTATGAAATAGACTGCTGTTCTTCGCGTAATCGTTCATACGTGGCTCATAACCCCGCTTAGAACGTTAGATATCAAAGTTTATAAGTAGTTAAAGCACCAAACTGTTTAAAAAATAACACGAACTGGTTATCTAAACGTATATCTATTCATAACCCATTCACTTAAAACATAAATACATAGATAAACCCGTTAACATTTAGATGAAAGATAGAATACAGAATAATTAACTAAGTTTAAACATAGAAACAATAATCATAAGCTATTGTTTGGTCAGTTGACTCCTAAAGATTATTTTAGGTTTTGAACCTTACATGAGTACAGTAGAGTATACATGAGTATAGATTCATAAAATCTAGGTCATAAAACATACAACTGTAAATGTTATTAAAAAAATAGTTAAAAACTACCACACGTATCACGAAAAAATATTTTTGGCGGTCCTAAATCTCTTGATGATTATCTAATTAAAATAATCAAGTAACGGATTAGGTCTTTCTAGGTCAACCATCTGCCCTGGTTGCATATGGACTTCGTAGCACTTCAGACCGACAAATGGAGCCCAAAGAACAACTGGCTCTGTGGTTAACCGTACCATACCACTTTACCGAATTACTGCGTTATGCTACTCATTTAAGGCATTAATGTTCTATAATTTGCTGTATAGTAACTTTTTCGCTAGGATCAAGATGAGAAATCAAAAGAAATAAATATTTCGTGATTCGTTTCTTTTTTAAACTTGTTAGTTTCTTGGTAACCGTTTTAGGACCAGCATAAACGCGTTTCAGTGTTAATTGTACCCAAATATAGTACTAACTATATCTCAGGTTTTGGCATTTTTTAAAAATTAATTTATTGACATTGATAATTGCACATAAAATATAACAAGTAAATTTGAAGCAAGATCATACCATTATGATACAGGCATGTAGAGAAACTACCTATTGGAAGCACTCTAAAATCATTTTTACACTATTAAGGTCTCGAAGCCATCTTCTTTTCAGACGCCTCGGAGGATTGTCAGGAATGAAAGAGGAAGCAAGTTTGGAAACTAATAGGTTTGGGTGGCTAAAGAGCTTATAATTGAAGGATTGATATCTGGTTCAAGCTAGATCGGTTACATAAAGTCTTTATGGATGATTTTATTTGTGAAAAATAAGGCGCAATGAGGATTTCACGAAGGTATAGTGGAGCCCCAAAGCTCAACTCCGTATGTCCAGATAGGCCTTATTATTGTCATGTAGATCAGTCTTTTGTAATGAATTGGAAGTTTAGACCGTTTATCTAGGAAGTGCTGCAATAGTCGAAATCGACGTGGTTTCCTGTCTTTTCATTCTTGTGTAAGGATTCCAAGTTAGTCGTTTGTCCAGATGTAGTCCAAGGTGGCGGATCTGTTTTAAAGGGGTAACAGCAACATTATTAAAGTATACTGTAGGGCAGTCGGCAGGTTTACGACGAAGAGTAAAAGTGATTTGATGGGATTTATTTTTATCCTCAAATTTCGGCACCATTCTTCGAGGGTTGTGATATGGGACTGGAGAGATTGGGATGCAATCATATGGTTATTATAAATTGCGTTATCGGCATACGTGGTGAGGATAGTGTTAGGATGTCAACTGTATATACTGTGTTGAGGATAGACCGAGGATACTACCTTGAGGAATACTAGCGGACTTAGAATAGAGAGATGAACAGAAACCATTGTGGTTTTCCTGGAATGACAAAATTTGAAACAAAAATTAGTCTTTTGGTTTCAACGGATTACAGTGTACGATGCACTACTTAACTGAATTAAGAAGTTATGATACTCATTCGAAGCAAAATTTAATGTTGTTCAAATCTTTACTTAATTATATTAATTGATTAATTATTAAGAATTTCAGGACGGTTAGAAATATGTTTTCGTGATATGTGTGGCTGAAACTAATTTTTAATATAATTTGCAGATATATTTTATGATCTAGAATCAGTAAGTGTATCTTAGGGCAGCGGTTCCAAAAGTGGGTGCCACAATCTGATGTCACTTTCTCAAAATATTAAAAAAAATTAAAATAGCAAATATACAGTGCGTTCCAGCATTGACTTCACAATTTTTTCTCAGTTCCCTAAATACTCAACATTTCTAAGGATAATTTTGGCGACATTTTTAAATATTTTTAGCTCGAAAAGATACCCAAAAAGAGTGCCATAAACAAAATGTTTGGAAAAGCAACCTAAGGGTGGTCCTAACAAGCTAACATTAGAAAAGAATTAAATCGAAATTTCGGATTTTTTTAAATATTTAGGATACTACTGAGATCATAAATTTCGATGATTTTTTGATATTTCTATAAAATTTAATGATACTACACATAAAATATATTACATCATTGGTTAAATGGTAAAATTAGGTCACTACATGATCTTTCACTTTCATCGCTTTCATTTATTACACATAAAATAGGAACGACCATACCTGGCGTTCATGAGAGGCATATTTCATGTTGAGATGCGCGCATGATATTATCAAGCCTCACAAGGCTTAGAGTAACACATTTTAATATTACCGTGGCATGGCTGATACAAGAACTAAATTTAACGCAACTTAGAAACCCTCTGAATTTTTTTGTAATTTTAGTAAATAATATATATATTTAATGTTTCTCAAAGACTGTATTATTTTTGCAAATATAACCGTTACTTTCCTTTCTCATTTTTATTAGATTATGAACTCAGTAAAGTATATATAATATATTTCATGTATTATATATGTATGAAGTACTAATTTTATTTTAATGAAGCGTACAAAAAGAATCTCTATAAGTACTTAGTATTTATATTTATTTCCAAGGTTTGGCTCTATTATTTTTCTTTATAAAATCCGTTTATAATAAACTATTTGCAATAGTTTTGACCAATGTGCAATACTTGGCTTCTTTAATCTCCATTTCATCGGCATTACAACATTCATTACATGTAATCTTACGTTTATTTTGATTTCCCTGTTCTCTCAGGAAAGTTAGGTAGCTCTAACCAGACTTGCCTAACGGTTTTAAAGGTTTTTCAGTAAACATTAAATGTCCCAGCAGCAACAGAAATTTTATCCTCGCAGCAGATGGTATAGGTAATAGATGATTGTAAGATAATAGGCAAATTGTAAGATATGTTATGGATTGTAATTTTAGTTGGTGATAGTTAAAAAAAAATTATTCTTGTGTATATATTTTTTTTTTGTGGTTAGTTATATTTTAGTAGGTATTTTTTTAATGGTTGCTTTTCATATGTTTTACTTATATTTGTTCTTTTACCTACTCAGCCAACCCACACCGTATACCCCTATCTATAACAGAGGTTATTAAATAAATAAAAATATTATAAGATAATATGGAGAAGTTAAATTGAAAAACTGAAACAACTATTTTTTAGTCTTTAAATCGTAGTGAGCTAAAAAATGTTCAACGTTTGTACAGTAAAATTTAGGAACAAGAGAAAAAAATTTCCAGTCAATGATAGAAGTCTATTTTCATAGTCGTCCAAGACGCACCATCAACCACGACCTTCAATGACATTTAACGGCTCAAATACATCCCGGCAAAAATTAGAAAGTTCAGCTAAATGCTAACTTTATTTATTCATCTACGGGACAATTATTAAAAACGTTTAGGAAATATTTGGTAAGTTACCAAAATAAATATAAAAAAAAAAAGTGGGCGAGAGCTATACATTTGTTAGAACATTGTACTAACAATGTAATGTTAGCTATAACTATTTTTTGTTGAAAAACCAAGAAACACCAGTGTCAGTCTGCGTATTTAATCTACATGACCAAAATTTAGGTATATAAGTAAAACATTAAAGGAGTTTATTACAGGTTGATTTGAAATACAATTCAATTTTCAAATATTTTTTTTATACGGTTGGCCCTACAGATCTTTGCCGCCAGCCTTTTTCCACACCTGCCTGCCTTGTAAACTGCTTTCCAATTTTCTTCATTCTTTCGCATCTTTGTTGATTCTGCCTATCCATCTGGTTTTTAACCTCCCACGTGATCTCTTTCCAACAATAAAAGCATTCTAGGAGGCGACCTGACGGATTGCTTCGAGCCATAGGTCCGCCCATCTTAACCTCCTTGCCTACATATCATGATATATTGACCGACCAGCCTGCAAGCAGTTCACTGTTAGTTCTTCTCCATTCTGCAGATAGGTCATGTTATTGTACGGAGGACTTTTCTTTTACATTTTCCGATTCTTCTTTCTAGGGTACCTGTTAGAGTAGAGCCCAGGCCTGTTTAAATTGTTATTCATTAATAGATGGTTCATTATACGATTCTATAAATCATTATGTTCTATTAAAGCAAGTCTAACAATAATCTTAAGCATCTAAATTCATCACATATTGTTGCTTTTATTAAATAGAGGGACATCTGAAAAACAAGTTTTTATTTTATTTAGGATTCCAAAAATAGTACCGTAGACTGTGGTGGCTTTCTTTACTAAGGTCGTCCTACAGACTTTCCTAACATCTATGGGATATCTCAAACAAATAACATTTTTTTGTCAATGTGCCAACAGTCAAGTAAAGCAATGACATTAACAATTGTAAATAACCTGGTTTAGTAAGAAATTACATATGTGTTACACAATAGTTTCAACAATAACATCAATTGGAGAATAGAATAAACGCTGAAATATGTGGCCAGTAAAGAAATTAAGGTGTACATAATAAAAGTGGCATAAAAAACCTCAGCTCTTTGAGGGTATAAATTATAAAAAAAGTGAATTGTCATCGACCAAAATCATTACGATTAAAAATATTAGATAAAAATCAACTGCATTGCATATCAATTTCGAATAAATTTTGATTGATCTATTGCTACAAAAATTGGCATATCAGGGTTTCTGGAGGTGCGAATAACGAATATCAACTTTGATCCTGCAAAGAATAGAACAGTTTAACTGAATATAACCAAGCCCTGTACAATATGATTGTAACTATAGTACAAGAACCGGGAAGAAAAAACAGCAGTTATCTCAACTCAATTTTTGATTACTTTAATGAAAACAATGTATAATTACTAGTCAAAATTGATGAGTCTGCCAAGTATAGGAAGGGGGAATGAAAAATGGCGGCTGTTTCAAAACATTAATTTTTCATTCGGAGCTCTATATCTTAAAAACTACCAACAACACAATCTAAGAGTAACATTATTTAAAGAAGAGTAAATTTGCTAAAATATTAGCCCTAAAAGAGCTATTTAAGTCCAATAGTTCTCGAGATATAGCTTTTAAAAACCAAAATTTCTTTAAAATCTTCTGAAAGATTAGTAGTTAGCTAATTTATTTTGAGAAAACTATATCTCAGGAACTATGAGACGTACAGATGTCTATTACCACTCAAATTAAAGCTAGTTTAATGAACTATAAATAAGTTTCTGACCTTTACCTTCGTAGGAATAGTAGTTTTTATAATATTTGCTAAAATAAATTGATTTATAGTTGTTCGGACAATAAGTTTGATTTATGAAAAATTTCGTTTCAGAAACCATTGGACATACAGATGTTTGCCAGCGCTCAAATTAAAGTTAATTAAATCTACTACAAAATAGTTAATTATGTTTAACTTTGTAGGAGTTGTAGTTTTTATGATATTTGACAAAATAAACTCACAAAATGTTAATTTATAGTTGTTCGGATAATAAGTTTGATTTATGAAAAACTTCATTTAGAAACCATTGGACGTACAGATGTTTGCCAGCGCTCAAATTAAAGCAAGTTAAATTTACTACAAAATAGTTAATTATGTTTATTTTTGTAGGAGTAGTAGTTTTTATGATATTTGACAAAATAATAATTTATAGTTGTTCGTATAAAATGTTGGATTTTTGAAAAAATATAGCTCTAAATTCATAAGACGCACTATATCTGCCAACACTCAAAATAAAGGAAATTTAACTTACTATAAAGTAGTTTATGAAACTTATCTTCGTAGGGGTAGTAGTTTTATGATATTCATATGAATATAAATTTGGCAAATGTAAATTTGTCCGAACACCTGTAAATTAATTTATTTTAGCAACTTTCATGCAAAATATTACACCTAGGAAGATAACCAATAAAATACATTATAGCTCATTAAACTAGCTTTAATTTGAGTGCTAATAGACATCTGTACATCAAATGGTTATTGAGATATAAATTTTTCAAAATAACTTTAGGAACTGATCTTTCAGTACATCCCATTCAACATTTTTATGAAATGTTGCTTTGTAAAAAGGTGTATCTCGAAAACTATTTAACGTAAATAACTCTATTAGGGCTAATACTTTAGCACATTTGCTCTTCTTTAAATGACATTCTCTTAGGTTTTCTTTTGTTGTTCCTACTTTTTGAGATATAGAGCTCCGAATGAAAAATTAGTTTTTTTGTCATTTTGAAACAGCCGCCATTTTTTATTCTCCAATACCTATACTTGGCACTCATGAATTTTGACTAGTAATTATACATAGTTTTCATTAAAGTAATCAAACATTGGGGTGATATAACTGCCTTTTTTCTCCTCTTGGGCTCTTGTACCATTAGGGGAAATGGGCCACACTCGGCTGTCTCCATTTTTCCATTCCCTCCTGAAGTTAATTATAAAATTCTTTCATAGTTTATATTGATACACTTTTTACTACTCTTAACAATTCAAAATGGATAATTATTTCAAATAAACGAAGTTAGAGGAAGAGTTCAGGTATTTAAGTACTGATAAACTATTTCCATGAGGATAAGACTAGTTGATCAAAAAGATCATTTAGTTTTACATTGATATACCGAGTTTATTCAAGACAGTTTGAACCGTTTTTGAGAAAATCGAATATATATAAAGTGGCACTTCCGGTAAGTCGATATTATCGACATACCATGTGCCGAGTACATTTCCACTACTTTTACGAAAAATACACTCAAGGTTCTCTCTTTAAGGAAAATTACTAATTTTTTGACTGAAAGATATAGGTATAAATTCTAAATCTGTTTAGTCCAAAAACTAATTGAAAAGTTGTAATTTTCCTAAAAGAGAGAACCTTAAGTGTATTTTTCGTAAAAGTAGTGGAAATGTACTTGGCACCTCTGTGAAGTAAGTCATTGATAAGGTAATTAAAAATATATTTATATAGGTAAATGTATATTTTCAAGACATTTTTATGCTTTTAATTTATTTAAATTTTTTAGTTTTATTTACCTATTTATGGGATATTTAATACGGGGAAGTATTGGGATCCTGAAAAATTTCAAATCCGAGTTTTTGACAGAAATACACGTTTTTAGGTTCCCTGGTCCCAAATAACCAAGTCTCACAAAAAAGCCTCTATGTGTGGGACTACCCTAGCGGAAAAAAGGAAAAGTCATTCGAAATTACATATTTAAGGTTTGTGTATCCCCGATAAGATCGACTTACCGAAAGTGCCACTTAATATACATTCGATTTTCTCAAAAACGGTTCAAACTGTTTTGAATTAACTCGGTATATCAATGTAAAACTAAATGATCTTTTAGATCAGCTAGCTAGGGTCTTACCGTCGTGAAAATAGTTTGTAAATTTCTGGAAATGAAGTTAAAACAAAACCACTGTGAAGTAATTGATGGCTTACTTCAGAAAAATCTAAAATAAATCCAGGTAAAAATAAACAAAATATATATATTATCTTAAAAAAAAAAATATTACAAGTTTTTATTAAACATGACTTTGTTAATAGTTTATTAATAGTTATTCAGAGTAAATATTGGTTTGTTTGGGATAGCAACAGGAACAGCTTCTGCACAAGCTACCAATACCTGTCCAACTTTGATTGATAAATCGTTATCTCACGCTACATGTACTAACAAAATAACAGATAAAGCCACAACTAGCTTCCAACTGACCAGTAAATCAACAATTCCTTTTCATGTCAGAATCCGTTGGATAATTAAATGAAAAGGGTAAAGTTCAATAAAGGAATAGTTAAAATTATCTATTGATGAACGAAAAACGTTTGATGTTGCCGCAATAAAGAGATAATGTCGAAGATCGTAATCCTCATTAGGTTGCTATCTATCTAAACAAGTTAATCCTTTGTTTTCAACGCCCTCTTTGGCGAGATATAAACCTAAGAATAACGGTAACAACTGTAGATAGATAAAAAAAATATCATTCTATCTGAAATCTGTTTTCGAGAATTTTGGATATAATTTATTCATGGTTATAATAGTGTTTCCCGAAGTGAAGTGCAAAAAGAGTTAAATACTTCACCGATATTTATACATAGTACAACAAGAAGTTGTTTTGTTCGATAACTATCATGAAAAAATAATAACCACAACTTCGCTACTTGTTAGTATTGTATATGTATGATCTACAAGTAAAATGTTAACATATTTTAACGTACGTACGTGTTTATATCAACGAATAAAACCATTTAACATGGATTCATTAATTTTCAATATTTTTTGGGAAATATCCGTTCAGAGGCTTATGTTATGTTTACAATCATACCACTCATGATATTGTAATAATTCTGTAATGTATTAAATTCACTAGTTGTCTTCAATATATACACTTTATAGATAAAGTTAAAAAAAAAAAATGTTTTGATGACGAAATTTAGCAATCCGTTTCCGATGGCAAATGATTTTAATTCCTATATAGGCCAAGACATAAAAAATCCGAGGTTTCTTTAGACATATGCAATTATATATATTTTACACTTGAAGGTTTTTCAAATAATTATATACTATATTTTTGTGAAAACTCCTTCCTATTAATATCTTTATTTCATACATTCTTTCATCAACGTTTCGAGGCTCTTCTCCCATTTTCAAGATCAGAAATCGGAAATAATTTTACTATCTAACAAAATCAGCACAGTTTTTAAAGCGTGAATATTGCTTTCAAAATAAAAACTTGTCACTTTTTTTATCGATGTTTCCAGAAAATGGTTCAAAGACACCGTACGTTTTGGAAACACTGGGTTAAGAAATAGGAATATATTCACAGCAAAATAGAAAGGCTTGATAAAAAATAAAATCAGTATAACTTATGTTAATATTTTTCTATTTTCATATTAGAAATGTTTCTTTTATGTTCCAGGTTCGTTGTAGAACACAGTATCGCTCCAGTTTTTCATTTTCGAAATATAATAGGTGCAATTTATTTGGAAAAATATATATTTGCGTATCGAACTGTTGAAACAAATATAGTATATAAAGGAATCACTAGTCGTTCAGAAATACTCGTTAAAACAGAAAGTGAGAAAACTAACGTATCTTAAACTGACACTATGATACATATGGTATATTACTTCCTTCCATTAAAAATGGTGTAAGTAAAAAATACTTAATCTCTTTGTGATATATATTGTAAATATATATGTTTATATAAGGTATAGTGTAACTAATTTTCTTTAAAAAATATTCTTATGGTATTATTGAGCCCAATATAATTTAAATGAGTTTTTACAAGAGAAAAGACATAAAGATAAGTCGTAAAAAAGTATGACAAAGCAAGTAATAAACATAAAAGATTTAAATAGAAAGGAAATAAAGTAGTTTTCATTGTTACAAGCTGTAACTCAAAAATCGTATTTTTTTTTTAAATCAAAATTTCTAAAGAATTCTTAAGAAAAAGGTATCCTCTCTGTTTAAAGAGAACGACTTCCTGTAGCCTTTGATGCTGAAAAACAGTAGACCATTGTTCAAAAGGTCATCCATAGCACATAACTTCCTCTGTATACTACCATACCAGTCATTAAAATATAACTTCATGAAAACTAAAACCAGTAAATTAACACTACAGGGAATATAACTTCATTACATGAATAATTCTTTTATAAACAATAACCAATATACTGCTAACTACCTCAGAAATATAATGGAGCTGTTGTAACTAAACATTCGCTTATAAATTCAATATTTAATGAATTTCTAATTTCATAAAACTAAAAAAATATATTTTAAAGAATGTTATTGATTATGTGAATAGTATAAAAAAAAAAACCTTTTAATAGTGTTTTCATCAATACTTTTTTTTTTAAAATCTAGTTCATACAAACAAAACCATATAATTGTAACAGCTATTGCCCACTTATTCAGTAGTTTAAAGTCCTTAAAACATCTTTCAAAATATTAACTTTTTTTAATATCAATGCAACATATTATTCACAGTTCATAAAACATCGAGAGAGATATGAGAGACTGTACAGACCAGATAGTAGATGTGCAAACATAACAGGAATATCATTTAAAAATACTAAATTCTACCAAATAAAATTAGCAGCATAGATTAAATTGTTTCTGACTGGTGGGTTTATGTCTCCAATACAAATATAAGGTTTTATATGGAAAGAATATCTGTTCTGAATTTGAGCATATAATTAAATAGCTAACTTATCAACTTATACTCGATAAGCTAGAAATTTAGATCAAACAATAGTAAGGATATATTTTAATGTTCAATATCTGAGATGGATATTTCCACTGAGGATTAATACATTATGTAAACTTGAAATACAGTTGGTACAGAAGCCCAATGCTAGGATCTCAGCTCTGAAACTACACACTAAATCCCAGAAAGTATAATATTTCAATAAATTTCTAATATAACAAGAACAATTAGATATAATATTGTAATAAATCCAATATAGTAATATTTAATGCATTATAATTGATAAATTGAATTTTCTATGATAATGAATAAAGATAATCACTTTCATTTAAATGTAACCAGTAATGGTCCACTATACAGTTCATTATTCTCCTTTACACCTTTATATTACAAAACAACCAAATGGTGATTTTAAACAGGATATATACATTGGTTCTATAAACTATTTTTTTTTTTTAAACATAAAATAAAACTGTCATGCAAAAAGTACCTTATATGTTTTATTTGGCGAAGAAATCACACTGAAGGTTGTTACAAAATTTCTAGATGAGTAGATGAAATGATAACGAACATTGGAATCTTGAACATTTCAAAATCACATAAACAATACTATCACAATCACGGATTAATATGAAATTACTATAAAAGTAAGTCGGCATAAGCTTGTGCCTTCTCCTTTATGAACCTGGCCTGTTCTGTTCCACTTTGGGGAAGGGGTAATGATCGATTAATCTATATCGATATAAATTAGAACAGGAAGAAAAAATTTAGCAATCATCAATATTGAAATGTTTTACTAATTTAACCCATGTTAAGCGCATAAAATTCATTTTTAAAATATCTTTCAACAATAAAGAGGTGCTTTCCGTAGCTAATATTAATAAAAAATAAACAAATATCGATATACTGGATTCAGAGCTATCTGTAGCATTTTACCTGCACTTGTTGATATCCTGTGGTCATAAATGTCATAATTATATTATGTATCACAGTTGAAAATACAAAACAAATAAAAGCGTTATTTCTTTCTCAATAGTGGACTCCTTTTTATAACTCTCTGGTGCAAATAACAGAAATAAATCCAAAGCTGACTTACAATTTTAATTATAAATTAAATATCTTATCAAATTGGTACATCATTCTAAAAATAATGCACACACATAAAATTATGAAACTTTTTTGTTTGATAATAAGAGGATGAATGAGTAGGAGCTAGTTTTCAATATCTGCCATCTATTTTGATCTTTGAAATTTGAGACATGATGAGTCTGATAACAGCCATCAGTTCCATTATTTAAAAAAAATTAAGAGTAAAATAAGTCTTTAAAAAAAAACAACTATGCGAATGAATGTATGAATAGTATTCTTGCTGAAAACTTAAAAATATGTAGGTTATACAAAAAACAAAATACAAGTTTTTACGATATTAATTTCTAGTCAGTGAATGTTCAAAGGAGCATCATGAATTTGATATTAAACTATTAAAATGCTATGGAAATTAAACATGAAAATATTTGTTTTAAAAATTATTTATAATAGATTCTTAATAGTAAAATTATATATATATATTTTTTATAATGATATAAGACTCCATTAATATGCACTTGGTATCTGAAAAATGATAACTTTGAAGTTTTAAAATGTTTTTTAATTACAATGTTTTACCTTAAACCAGGTGTCCCTTAACACAATTTAATACTAACATTATTCCTTTAAAAACATAAATTTCTATTAAAAAGCTTATGAAACTAGGCTTATAGAATCTAATGAAGCAAAAAACTTCACATTTACAATAAATGTCAGATACTCTATTTTAGAATTGAGTGCTTCAAATCTTCTTGCACATTGTGTTACTACTAAAACACTTACAGATGTCGCATGTACCTTCCTCAAATTAAATCAGGAAACAGTAAATAGAACAAAAATAATTATTAACTACATTCAGAAATACAAGTGATTAATCTGAGCGAACCCTTCCTTATCATTATTACCTGATGCAAAGGCATAAGCTTATAAATATTATGAGAGCAAACATGCATGATTAAAATTCATACATTAAATGGTAAAGATGCCTACTATACAATCTTACAGTATTTTTAGGAGAGAGGGGATATGGTTAAGCATGGGTTCCAACAACTTAATTTATTTCCAGACTAATATCAAATGTTTGTTTTAGGGTTAACTCTGCTGAACCAATATTCTCGAGTTTAAACCTATTTTGTATGGCATGCCAGAATTTTAATCAAGGTCATTCATAATGTGTCCAATAAATATTTTTTTACAATTCAGAATTGAATGAAAAAAAAAAAATCCTAATTAATATAGCTGATCAATAACACTTTTCTTGATACATGTAAACCAGTTTTAAGATTTGAGTATGTTGGATACAAATCTTCTAGAAAGTAACTTTTTATCTCATCAAGTACTACCCTGAATTTGAGATTAATCTTGCCTCGTGTTAATGGTATGTGAAAACTGCAACAACCGTTTTCAATCATACTTTTCTCTTAAACTCTTCTTTAACAATTCTGTCAATTGTTAAAATCACTTATGTATAAATAAACTACTTACAATACTTCCTTTGTATCCTTCTTTTCTGATGCAGCCAAATCTATCAATATCAGCGTTTTCTTATATAAAAGTTTGATATTTTACAGTTCAGCCTTTAATGTAGATTTCAATAATTTCTTGTATGGCTGAGCAAGTTAATGGGATTTTCAAATCCAATTGGCCATATAGGGAAAATATAAGTCTATATAGGTCAGATTTAGCATCTTAGAAAAGATATCAATCTTATTTTGCAGTGTAAAAAGAATGAAACTTATTATCTTCAAAGAAATATTTTGGGTGGTGATCAAAAATATACTAAATAATAGCACAAATTATTTATTAAATTCTGACATTTAGCTCCATATTTCAGGAAATATTATTTATTTATGAATAGAATATGGTCCGGGTGCGGTAAAAAAACTCAAATAGTAAATGATTATACTATTTTTATTGAGCCAACATTTCACCCCACGTTGCAGGGCTAAAAAAGATACAAACACTTGACATAGTGAAAAAAAAAGAAAAAACTTATTATTTACTTCATAATAAAATAATTATTTTCCACTTGTTTTTTCTTTTTTTTGTAACTATGTCAAGTGTTTCTATCTTTTTTAGCTCTGGCGAAGCCCAGCAACGTGGGGTGAAACGTTGGCTCAATAAAAATAGTATAATCATTTACTATTTGAGTTTTTTTGACCGCACTCGGACCATATTCCGTTCATCTATACACATGGTCAATCAATAATCTGCCATTATTTATTTATATCTTTGTTACAATATTGTTCATGTACCATCTATTGTGATGAGTAAAATGTTTCATCCATTTATGTTTTTCTTTAATGACTTTAATTTGTAAGAATTTTTAATATTGATAACATTCTTTTTATTTTCTTAATACACCTACCATATTATTATACAGCTGTTCTCAAAGTAGGACCAACAGCACCTTAGGTTGCTGTAAGTACACTACAAAATGTTTGAATAATTAAGTTAGATGAAAAATTAAAGTATTACATAAAAAAAAAAAAACTAATACCAGTTTTATACCATAAGATGTTATAGTTTATTTATTTCTGTGGTTTATTATTTCAGTCATAAAAAAGAAAGAGAAACTATAATAGAAATGCACTGGTTTTTTTTTTTAAATAATTTCACTGTACCCTCAGACAGAACCACTGTTGTTAATCATATGATATGATGTTGCAGTAAATGAAATGTTTATCATATTTCCGATGTTTATTTCTTTATTACATTAGTGTCATACTTTTCATTGCAATAAAGATGACCTCCTAAGCGGATAATGATAAAAAAAACAGGAATAATAAATTAAAAAGAAAAGAAATAATTTATTTATTTTTTTAGATTCTAGAAGTAACAAAAAACTGAGTTTCAATGTAAAACTTTATCTTTCACAATTCATGTATAAAAATATATTTTACATTCAGTTGAATTTTACCTACTTATTTTAGTCTGATTCATTTATAAATTTTGTAAAATAAACAAAGGGAATGACCAATACGATTAGAAAAAAATAATTTAACACCACCACAAAAAAGAAAACTTTTTAAAGATAATTTTAAATTTGAATATGAACAGTATGAGCCAAGGAGAGGGAGGGTTCTAGAACAATAAAACCTGACATAACCTCTTGGACAGTTATAACCTTATAGTATACATCAATATAGTCCAACAACATTGGATTGAAAATACAATTTTCAAGATGGTGAATGTGACCAAAGGAATACTTGTAAAATGGTAAGCATTATTCTTCATTTGTATTCTAACAAATAATCCAAATCTTGTGGTATTTCGAATTGTTTATACAATGTTTCCTCTTCCATACCAAACTTACTTTTACACCAAGATATAAAAGTAAATATATTATCAGTCTGATTATTCGCAAGATCAATGGTGGACTGAAATCAGATAATAAAAATTTAGTTCCATTCAATTCATTCAGTAGAATTACTTTTTTTAATACCTTAATATCCTTTTTCATTTGTTCAAATGCTTCAGGGTCAGAGTCCTTGTATGCCTTTATTTTTGTTAGCAATGTTTCATTTTCTTCACGAAGTTCCTTGTTTGTTTTTAAAACATCATCCCTTTCGGAACATTCATCTCTGCCAACCTAAAAATTTATCTTTCTCAGATCAACAAAGAAATTGAAAACAATATAAGTACTAGATTAATTACTTAGGTTACTTGCGTATTAGACCATTTGGAAAATTTATCCTGTTGAGGAATATTACCTGACACATAAAGTGGTTTGTACCAAGGTGAATTTAATTTAATTTACACATTTCTCAAGTAATGGGAGTCTGTGATCCAACTGAAGCAGGAATAGGATAGGATATGGCCCACAACAACTGAAATATAGTCCAGATGATCTAACACATTAGTACCTTACTTGTTTATGCTTATGTCATACTTTAGCTTCCTGAAAAGTCTGTTCACATTTTTTAAGCATTTTGTTTGAGGATTCTATTTTCTCTTCGATCTCCTCAAGTTTTCTTTTCTTTGTATGAGTTGCTTTACTAAAATTGCAAAAAAATCAACATTAGTATAATTAAAATTTCATTCTGATTTAATATTTAGTAGTTTTATAAATTACATCCCTTGTTTCTTAACCATTTTAGGGCTTAACCATAAGTAAAAGATGCAAATATTAATGATCAAACCTCGGGAATGCCCAGAAGTATATGGATGTCCCAATTTTTTCAGAATCCACTAAACCATCATCAACTAAAGTCTGTACCACATCTTTAACTGATTGTACAATTATTCCTTTCTCTTTTGGCGCAAGCTTTTCCAGTTCCTGAAATATTGAGTTTTAAGTTACATTGCCATTTAATGTAAACCTTCATGGAATATCAGTATTACTATTGAATAGATGTCTTTCATTTATACTACACACTTTAAGTTGAAAAAAATCCTTCTTTTCATAAAATAGTTGAAGCATCCTTTGTTTCTTCTCCTCCATGCTAAGCCCTTTTTTCTTAGACATAGTAACAGTTCAAACCTGGAATATATTTTAAATTTTAACTGTGAAATGATTATTTCAATTTTTTGTTCATATGAAATTTATGTTTCAGTGATCCTGCAATGAAAGAATTCCTTATCCATTTAGATGAAACCAATGCATTAGGACAAAAGTTCATTATTCAGGATCTAGATGAAACACATGTATTTATATGCCCTGAAGTTTTGGATACTCTCACCTCAAGAATTGATGATTTAATGGACAAAATAAGTTTTCCACCTACAGAAAAATAGATTTTAAGTGAATTTGTTATTATATGGGCCAGTTTTAATGTTTAATGTATATTGTTACCTATCTCTTTATATATGTAATTAGACAATATTTTGTTTAACTTGAATATTTCTTTACCTTTCTTTAACCTATCACTAGAAGAGAGTAACCTGCCAATGTTTTAAATAGATAACCTCTTATCAAGTTCTAGAGCCAAAAACTCCAGGACTGCCAACATGGCCTGATATAATGTAGAATATTTTATTGTGCAAAACAAAATTTATTTTATTTTTAAATGTGGTTATGTAAAATCAACTTTGAGTATTTTTTAGGATATCATGTTTCATATGTTTCCATGAAGTAAGATATAAAGAAATTACTAAAACTAAAGCTTATCAACTATTTATTTTTTGATATATAAGAAGATGGTCATGGTTGCAGTCAAAAGTGAAACAAAAATAGTTTACAACTATTTTTGTTTCACTTTTGATCGCAACCATGACCAACTTCTTTTGTATCAATTTTTACGGTCAACTATATATACATATATTTATTTTTTGGTTTACTTAGTGAGAAATGATGTAGGGAAGTCAATGATTTCTATCACTGTTTGTAGAAATGGCACCAGTCTAATCTTTGACATCCTGGGAATTAGATTTAAAAATGATTTGTTAAAGAAAACTCTTTTTAAATCAATAGTTTAAAAAGTTTTTCGTTTTGATGACTTCACATTTATTGAGACTATGTGCCAACTCACACATTCTGTTCTGAATTATTGTTAAATATATTTTGTTTGTTTTATACCATTTGTATTTTTTAAAAAGTGTTTCGGAGCAGTATTGGTCTTTCTGATTGTATTAATTGGAATATTTTAAAATGTTTTCTCTCTTGTTTAAAATATTAATAATTAATTTTGAAATTACATTTGATATGTGAATATTTATTGGAAAAGCGTTAATATGCCTATACTCTGGCGACGTAAGACAATTTATTAAAAAAAAATCTAAATGTTGCAGCAGTAGTTGTAAATAGTATTCACAAAAATTGAACAATCCTTAAAGCTGAAAACTAACATTTTAAATACTTTTCATTCTTTAATTTGAATATAAAAAGCTGTTCAATTTTTTTTTTCTAAATAAATATGTCTCCCTGTTTTCAATTTTTATTTTTCAAGAGTTTCAAAATAATTTTCATTCCTAAAATCAGTATTTATTGAATTTATTTTGAGAAAACTATATTTCAGAAACCAATCGAGGTTGAGATGTCTATTAGCACTCAAATTAAAGCTAGTTTAATGTTCTATAAAGTAATTTATGACTTTTATCTTAGTAGTTTTCATGATATTCAACAAATAAATTCACAAAATATATTTTTTCTTAAATCAAATTTTTTGTTTGAACTATTAGCAATCAACATTTTGTGAATTTAGTTTGCTGATTGTCATGAAAACTACTACTCCTATGAAGATGAACATTATAAACTTCTTTTTATTGCGTTCAACTAACTTTAATTTGAGTGCTAATAAACATCTGTACGTCGAATAGTATTTGAGATTTAGATTTCTCAAAATAATTACACTGACTACCGATTTTTCTGTACATACTTATTGGAATGTTCCAATTTAAAAAGCTATATCTCTCGAACTATTAAACGAAAAATATGTCTATTACAGCACATATTTTAGTAAATTTACTATTCTTTGAATTATGTTCTTTTAGGTTTTCTAGTGTTGTTGATAATTTTAAAGATATAGAGCTCTGATTGAATTTTTTTTTTTAACTTTTTGAAACTGCCCCCATTTTGTATTCCCACTTACACTTGGCAGACTCATCAATTTTGACTAGTAATTATACAGTTTTCATTAAAGTAATCAAAAATTGGGGTGAAATAACTGCCTTTTTTCTCCTCTTGGGCTATTGTACTATCAACACCGGGTACCTGTTGTCCACTGGTCTCTATTCAGTATATTCAGATCAGCCCTCCTAAGAGGAATCCCCCATTCACTACACAGTAACACGCTTCCTAGCAAATAGGTACTCCGAAAGGAACCTACTTCAAACTACGAAAATTGTTGTAAATAATCTTATTGAAAGATTTTAAGTTATAAATTAAAAAAAAATACCAATAGCTTTTCTCTGAAGATATTTGTATACATATATTTATTTATATATTTTTCTAGAGATGAATGAAAAAAAGAAAAATTTAAATATTTCTGTTATTGTTACAAATATAAATATCATACTTTTAAAATTTACATTGGGGGAAATTTTGTTGCTACTATTGTTGATATGACACTGTCTGTCATTGAAAAAATGTTTACTTAATTTTTTTAGGTTATTATGCTACGGAGTTTCCCAAACTTTTAACGTCTGTGTATACCTTTCTATAATTTTCATTATATTGAGTATTCTCATTAAAAAAAAAAATACAAATAGGTACATAACAATTTTCAATTTAAATAAAAGAATAGTTAACAAAGAAGAAAATCTATTCATGATAAAATATACAGCTAAACTAAAAAGCTATATAATAAATTTCATTATTTTCTCTTTGTTGCTACTTTAATTGGGTTTAGAAATTCTAAACTTCAGTCAACAGTGAGTGACGGAGATAAAAAATATTTTTTATAAAAATAATCAAATTTATTGAAGTATTACCAAAACTTTTCATTTTATAAAAAATCAAACAAAAGCTAGAAATAAAACTGGAGTGCTTTAATGGACCAATGTCTAGATACTGGGGATTTTTGTTTATATACAGTTGTCTGAATCATAAAATGGGAGCATGCCTTGAACTACAATGCCCAACGACCCAATGATTATAGAACTAAATATGCATTATACTAATTATGTATAGAAAACAAATAATAAAAACCTTGTTGCACCAGGCCCAATCATAATCTGGTGCAGTGTACAAAACTTTGTTTGTAGCCCTGGGAAAATGCATACCAGACTTTAGAAAACACTGTTATGCTCAAATATGTTAGCTTATGAACACTATTTAGTGATGTTTATACTGCTAAAATTTTCATGAGTGGCCCCTGGCTCCAGATTCTCCAGTCAGTTGAGAAATACTATCAAAAACTATTGGGAAATTTTAGGCCTTGTTTTTCCCTTAAATATTACTGGTTTCAAAAATGTTTTTAAGATGGTTATAAAATATAAGTATTAACAAGGTAGGGATGGTTATATTTATAAGCAACTAGAATATTGGTCCTGGCTCTATTAGTGGATGCTTTAATTAATTACATATTGAACCTTCTCCCTGTTATTTTCAAAACGCAGTAGGTTATTTGATTTACGTTGACTGTCTTTTCAATGCTTAAATTGAAACATGTCACTTTTTCTCATCCAAATACATGTAGATTTATTCCTCAGAGATTGTTGCCTTATTCAAATTGGGACTTTTCAGCAGGTCAGTCATCATGCTTTATTAGTCTCAGTGAATTGATGTTACTTTGTCAGAAAACACAATAGTCATAAATTTAAAGGCAAGTCAAAGGTAGATGGTCTGGATTTGGTCAAAGAAAAACTCAAATAGTAGTAGCACTACTTATTGTGAGCCAACAAGGCTTACAAGAATAAAAATATACAAAAACTTTAATGTTGTAAACTTAGATAAACAACAAATGAAACATTTAAAAGGTGTACAGTCAAACTTAAAATTAAATAAGAATAATTAAAGGTATTTGACAATTAATGAAAATGGAAATAACAAGAGATAAAGAAATATAAAATACTTTCAGACTAAAGGTCAGTGCGAAAGTGAACGGCTGACAGAAAGTTTAAGAGAAATAGTGGGGATTGGTGGTTAGAAATACGTTACATTTGAAAATAATTTTAATGTAAACAGTATAAGAAAATTAAAGAAAATATTAAAAATAGGCAAACATTTTTTTTTTTTTTATAATTTCTTCCCCTGTATTATGTATATTATCAATGTAATGTTTGCCTGTTTTTAATATTTTCTTTAATTATTTAATGCTGTTTACTTTAAAATTATTTTCAAATATAACATATTTTTAACCATCTATCCCTACTACTTCTCTTACACTCCCTGTCAAACAGTTCACTTTCGCACTGACCTGCAGTCTGAAAGGTATGTTTCCTATCTTGTTCATTATCTTCCTTTATTCTTAATTTTACTGTTATTTCCATTTTTCCATCTTTAGTGTGTTCCACTGTATTTTATATTTCTTTCCTATCTGTTGTTATTTGTGTTTTCATTAATTGTCTAATACCTTTTATTATTCTTATTTAATTTTATGTTTCATTGTACATCTTTTTAATTTTTCATTTACTTTGTCCATCTATGTTTATAACATTTTAGCGTACGTATCTTTTTTGCCCTGATGAAGGCCTGTAACGTGGGGCAAAACATTGGCTCATAATAAATAGTGTTACAACTGTTTGAGTTTTTCTTTGACTGCACCCGGACCATCTTCCTTTTATTATCTCACACGGTCAATCATAGATCTCTAATTAAAGGTTAGTATATTTTATATTGAAAAAGATTTTCAATAAGTGAGTGAACCATATTAATTACTTTTTTTAAGTATAATTTCACTTTCATTTACTATATAAAAAATAGACAGGTTGCCAGTTTATGTTAATTTGATTATGTTCCTCATTTAGAAAATATAAAAAATAACAGCCCCATAAAAGGCAGAACATTGTTATTTAAAAATTTTAAGAAGGGGTATAAACATGTATCCAATGATTGAGAAATTTGACTGAATTATAAAATTTTATCCAGACATATCTTAAAACAGTGTATTCACTAAGAGAAACATTGTAATAAATAACCTCCAGAACTTCCAAGTTATTTAATAATAATAATAATCTCTTCAGCCATTATTTTGTTTTTCATAAAAAGTTAATGAGAGAACACCTTGTTTGAATAAATAAGACTGAAAACTACTTCCAGGATCACTCCATTCAACTTCAAATGGAGTATGTTACAATCTTAGTGGTAACTTCTGTGATTTTTTTAAATTGGTGTGATTGTGAAGCTCCCCTTTAGGAGGATTTATGGCTAGTTCCCATATAACTCATACAGTCAACTAATTTCCTAATCAACTACCTAACCTGTTATTAACACCCATTGTCAAGGTCTTCTAGTATAGAGTACCTCACATATCCTATTGTTTATAAATAAACAATTCAGGCATTGTTTATACTACTACTAATAAAAATTTTTGGTCAATAAATATAGTATAGTGAACATTTACGATATCGAATGTTAAAGTATGTTTCAAAAGTATTGATATGTAAAACATTTTTTTTTACTGCTCATTATCTTACCAAAAAAAATACATAAATACCGGTACAAATGACTTATAATTTTGTTTAGTGTTTCCTCACAACCAAAGGTAGGAAAGCAGTAGTGTAATTTGTATTAATGTAGCAAATTAAAAAAAAAAAAGTGTCAGAAACCAAAATTTTCATTGGCATTATAAGAGCATATTTAAGGAACAAATTTGGTTCTGTGTCGGTCGGTTGTAGTCAAAGTTGTGTTCGGGTATGGTTGTTCTTACTGTTAATCCGATCATAGTGAAATTTGTAGAGATTGTGCAGGTTAGTACCTTTTTGGTCCTTTATCAATTTTTCAGATTTCATCATTTAGCTTTGCTCATGTTGTTCATCACCTTTTCCTCGGAACATTTATAATTTGATTATTCTGATAAAAAACATAATTCAAAAAGTCTGATTTGGTGGAAACTTGGAAGAACGTTTGGGATTAGTATAAAATGCGCGTAATATCGATTCAATCAGATTTCGTCTTCAACTTTCACTTAGGCATGCTAGAACTCCTTTTACTGGAGGTTAATACAGCTACCTTTTAACGTCTCGTACCGTAAATTCTATTCTCAATAGAAAAATCATTAAAATATAATCAATAACGTAAACAATACAAATATAAGGAAATTTAAACAAAGGAAAATTTATAGAAAAAACATAAAATAAGGTGATAAAAAAGGAAAAAAATATATAAATGCTGAGGAAGCTATTCTGAGCATCCGCCTACTGAAGAGGCAGATAAAGCCGCTCCTATGTCACAACTTTTAGACATATAGTAAAAACTAAATAGAGGACATGTTTGTATTTATATGTGCTTAATTTAAATCCTCATACTTACAAATTCTTTTGAATCTTTAAATAAAATTTCTCTCGAATTTTGCTGCTCCAATCAAGTGCTTGGTCTGCCTATGCGCAAATAAGTCAGCAGTGACAAATGGAATTACTATGTTAACATTTAAATAATTGTAATTACTTACTTGATTATCAATTTAGGATGCTACTATGTACTTTATGATTTATCTCTTTTTTTCATTTTCATTTATACTGAAATCGATTATAACAGTTATCGATATACGATATTATCGATATACTTCCAAACATCTTCTGGCGCCCTTAGTTGAAGTTCAGTGAGGAATTAAATCCCAGCATTAAAAAAAAAAAAAAAAAAAAAAAAAAGGTATGAGTAGAAGTGAATGTGAGTTGAGTCTATATTTGATTTCTTTTTTCAAATATATCATAATATCATACTTAATAGAGTTCCAAGTCTTCATATATTATACTAATGTATGAATTTTCTCATAAGATACACCAATTTATTTGGAGATACACCAAACAATGAGCTTTTCAAAAAATATATATTTTTTATTGTTTACTAGTAATATCAATTAATATTGAATTGAAAAAATCAAAGAGTAATAGACAATCAATGATTGTTTAAGTTATAATTTTTTTATTGTTCTTAGAATATCTTATTATTATTTAACAAGTAAGTAAATTACTCATATATGAATTTAAATGAATCAACTTTCTTTTAACTAATGAATTTTTTATTTTTTTATCCTTGATTGTTTATTTGTTATTGATTGAATAAAATATAAGAGTTTCAATTATTATTTATGAATGAAAGCCAAATTTTTGTTTATCATTTATTATAGTATTTTTAATTTAAAAATTATATCCAAATATAAAATATGATGTAGAGAAGTCTGTTGTAACTTGATCATAGAGTGGATCACCCTTCAGGTTCTTGACAGATACTGTTATTTATGCGATAGAATTGTGCTAGGACAAAGTTTACTGAGTAGAAAGTAAGCAACTGGGAGAGTTGTCTGTATGCAATTGTTTTAGAGTAAAACAGAAACAATTTTTTTTTTAGTTCAGATCGTTACAACTTTTGGTTTTACGATATGTGATGTATCTATTTGAATCACTCCTTATTACTGGATAGTTTGTTATGTCATATTTCAGTTTTAAACATAATCTATAGTGTTTAGGAGGTTCAATTTAGAAACATGCACTATTTTATACTTTGGATCAAACCAACCTGCACCACTGATTAATGATATAAATGTATAAATAGTAATATAATAATATAATGGCAATTTAATAAATGAAAAGAAAGAAAAATTCAAAATTGAGAAGGGAGAATATATTTATGTAAGATTTAGCAAAAGAACTGGGTCATCAGTGAACTAGGTTGGTAAGTATTATTTCCAAAGATCAACATCATTCTGAATAGCGATTCACATTTCAGTTCTACAAGCAAATTGGTAGTGACAGTCAATTTTTGAAAGATTCTGCAGAAATATTTGGAGTTGTACTAAAACTCCAAATTCCAATAGAATAAAGGGGATTGATTAAAGCTGATGGACTAAGGCTTTTAGCCTTAATGTTAAGTGATTTATTTAATTAATTTTTAGTAAAATTTAATTTGCTTACCTGATTTTTCTATTGCTTATTAATTTGAAATAATAAATTTTGTATTGTAGCTTCACATATCAATATACATTTAAGTATATATGCACATACAAATCTCTGTGTGTACATTCATATATCATATATGTAAGTAGGTAATGGGGTATTTATCTAATTTTAAGAGAGTGTGTAAACTACCTTGTATTCTGGTTTATACTCTCTAAGAAATAAAGTTTGATTATGCTATTTCCTGCACTTCTGGAATTGGCTGCACAGATGATTATTGGGTCATGATGATTATTTTGTACTTTGAATCATATTCGCTGTTCCAACTTCTATTTAAAAATAAAATTACAACGTAATGCAAAAGAATTTCTCTATATTTCACTCAATGTATATTATATTCATTACTTTATGTTATTCAATTAAAGCTTTTATCTGTTTAAGTTTATTATATATAACATATCTATAACATTTCTATTCAATGACTCGGATATTGTAAGGGTGATCAAATTGAAACGGCTTCGGTGGGCAGGCCATGTATTAAGAATAAGCCAGGATCAGATTCCTAGGATGATCCTGGGTGAAAGGATATAGGGGACGAGGAGAGTAGGAAGACCCCAGCTTCGATGGATCGATGGAGTGGCAGCGGATGCCAGGTCTATCTTGGGAATTCACAATTGGAGAGCAGCCGCAACTTCGTCCGCCAGTCCTCTCTAATGGTATAAGAGTTGTAGTGCCACAGATGATGATCATTGCTAAATTTCAGATAATGTTTAAGAAGCATTATTATAAATAGGGTAAAAAAAATACTTTGTTTTTAATGACATAAAAAAACGAGCAAGTTTATGAATTTTTTTTATTTTTCCATTCTTACATAAGAGCAAGTTTTACACAGAAATAAAAACATAAAGTATTCATATCTACAATCAGCCATCAATTTTTTTTATCATTATTAAATTGACGCTTGTAGCTTTTGCTGGTACAGATATTGTATTATTATTTGGTTTTTTCAATTGTTTTATTCCATCCCTGGCATCAAAGACAAAAATGTTGACCTTTTGATGGGATTTATTTTTATGTGGTACAATTAATTCTTGAACACAATTTTAATGAGCTTAATATGAAACACTGTAATCACAGCCTTCGCTTTGTGACTTTGTTGGAAGTTAATGGAAACAAAGGAAAATAAAAGTTTGTATTTTGGCATTGTTTTTTTTTTTCAATCAGATAAAAATCTTATTGGTTTAATTAAAATTCTAAAAATCTATACCAACAATAATTTTAGCTTACTACTTAATATTTTGATTCAATTTCAGAACATAATGCACATTAAATCATTAAAATATAAACAATAACAATTACACAAATATCTATTACTAACAAATTTACACTCATCTATATTCAACATCCTACATGTCTAAACTTTGTATGGAAATCAAATTTGTTTCAATAAAAATTGAGCCATCATTAGCAATTCCTATATATGAAGAATTATTATACAAAGAGTAATCTACTGTTTCCCAGCCTATATTTTAATAAGAATAACAATAATGGCTATCACATCAAAATAAATTTATTCATGATTTTTATTGATTAATTTAAAATAATATATATAATTGTTTCCTTGAAATAGCAGTATTTTCAAGCAGTGTACTTATTAGTTTCTTTCATACTTCTGGTCCTAAACATTAGAAATCTGTTCTTTATGTAGGATTAATTCAAGCCCTCTGTCTTTAGATATTATCTTAAAACAATCATACACAGTGATGGTGTGGGAAAATTTAGTCATTTCATAAAAAAAAAAGAAGTAACATTTGATTTTGCTTGTTTCAAAAATTTGATGGTGTTAGACTGGGAAACATTAAAGCTTCAAAAATACTTATCAGTTTAATGAATCTGTCAAAGAATTACATAAACTTTTGAAATATAAAATGAAAATATAATGAGTAAATGAGGTAATCGTATAGTTTGTAACCCACTGGCCAGTTCACATCAAACATTGGTAGGCCAAACTAGCTTTACACTTAAAAGTTATTGAAAGCCATTTAAACTACTGAGCTCTATTAAAATAGGCATTTTCTACTACTTACATTCTATTATTTATTTATTTTATGAGTCATAATTGTGTATTAATCTAGTAATAAAACACCAAAATACATTATGGACAGCATTTTAAAGCATTACTATTTAATTTTTTTAATTGATTAAAATGGAATAAATTCTTCAAAATTCCTTTGTTCTTGTACAAAACATATTTTTTATTGAAAATTTTAATGGAAAATAAACCATCATTATGCACAAACCAAGAAAACTAAAAAGTAGGAATTTTGGAATAATAACCTGGACGGATAGCACTCAAATTTTTACCAAACTCAAATATTATGTACATTACATAAATAACTCATACTTAAACTAACAGCTATGATTTCTTTGTTCTTTTGCTAGTGAAGAAAAGGATTTTTCAGAATTTAGCATTCGTTGCCTTCAGCATTATTTCATACAAATACGAAGTTGTACTATGGAGGAAAGCGAATTAAATATGTATTTAAATCATTTTATGCGTAGTTTAAAATTATCATTTCACAAAATCCATTTTTCTTCACTTTTCTCCATTTTTATCAACAAACAAGTGAAACAGTATATACAATTGATTATAATACATTCAACTTAAGGACTATAGGATGGATTCATTAGGAATGGTATACACATTTTAATATAAAATCATTTAAATTTTTTTTTTGAATATACTATAAAGAACATAAAAAATTTTCCTGAAATTTGATTTAACATTTCAAAGTAACTATTCTATTGTTTGGACTTATTTAATTTGAAATGTTGAGGTATTTAATCAGTTTACATTATGGAATATAATTAATGAAGTACAAAGTTTACTTCAGTGTTCTATCTGTTGCTCATTTAGTTATTAAATTAAATCTAATACAAATGTATTTTTGTATAAAATTAGTAAATTGTTGCTCAATATTTTGCAAACAAGTTTCTGTTTGTTCCTTTGACTTGTATAAGTTTGGAGTGCATAAACATTAATATCTTATCAAAGTACCAGAACTGAAGAATACATTTTGTGGGTCAATGGACAAAAATTAGTGAAAGACAGTTAATTTATTGTGTCAGTTATCTTCAGTATTTTTAGAAGATTATTGATGATTGACCGTGTGTATAGATGAATGGAATATGGTCCGGGTACGGTCAAAAAAACTCAAATAGTAAATAATTATACTATTTATATTGAGCCAACATTTTGCCCCATGTTGCAGGGCTTCATCAGGCTAAAAAAGATACTCCTCCCAATACAAACAGCTCAGTCTGTCTTTGACTTCCATCAAAACAGGTATGAATTCTGTCTCATCATTTGATTTTATTTTTTTATTTTTTCATCTCTTAATTTGTACTTTCTTTAATATTTCTTCTCTTATTTTATCTCTTATCCATCTGTTACTATTACCCTTTTCATTTACTGTTTACAACCTTTAATTTTTCTTATTATATTTTACTTTTCATTGTATACCCCTGTTATGTTCCACTTATGTTTTTTCTTTTTTTTTGTAATTATGTCGAGTGTTTGTACCTTTTTTAGCCCTGACGAAGCCCTGCAATGTGAGGCGAAACGTTAGCTCAATAAAAATAGTATAATTATTTACTATTTGAGTTTTTTTGACCGCACCCGGACTATATTCCATTCTTCAGTATTGTTAGTTTATTTTTTGTATTTTTAAATCACCAGTTTTTGTTTATTCACTCATTAATTTGTGAAAAAAAAATGATAAGCAAATAATTTAATAGCTATAAGTATAATAATATTTCACTATAATGAAAGTGATCACTGTGGTACTTTCAAAGTTTGTGATTTGCAATTTAAGCATGAGGGTCCAATTGTTTTAGTTTTGTTCATTTAATACAAGTAAACAATTTTGTCCTTAGATAAGATCTTCATACAGAAAGATTTTGAGAAACACTGCCAATAAAGGGCCTGTTGGTTTCTCATCTGGTTTCTCATTGGTTAGCATGATAAGGTGTATAGTCAAGCATTCTTTGTTTCTTTAAATTTTAATTTTTGTTTATCTAAACTGAACAGTTATTTCTTTGTAAAGAAAAAAGAACACAGTTTTGTGAGTAGATGTTCTTTTTATTCAGAGGCCACAAAGCCAAACAAAAACAATCCTTCCTTGGTAATTAATTTTATGTATCCCTGATATTTAGCAAGCAAACACTAATCAAACCTCATGGTTCAATGTTATGTGAAAAAGTGCTTACATAGCTTTGATGGGAGTTTTAATTTACTATATTTCTAGGAGTTTGAGTAGTAATAGAAAATCAGTTAAATGTATTTCAGCTTCAGCATCACATTAAATATATTCTAATCTATAATAAGTATCATAATATTTATAAAAAAATTACCAAAAATATGTTTAGTTACGTTTCCCGAATATTATGCATTGTTACTTCTCTCAAGAAGTGCCAATCTTTAAATTTTCCATTTTATCTTCCCAAATCGTATTAAAGATTAAATATTATTGGGAAACAGAAATTAAGTATACATATATATTATTATTTTTTTTTTTTGAGAATGATAATTTATAATAAGTTGTTCTGAATTTCAATAGAACTACTTACTTATTGTTTTATAGAATACTAATTTTCATTATTTTTCAATTCAGTATTTAATTGAAATATATTTCATCGAATAGTTATATTTTTGAAAATGTCATTTATTATTCATAAGATCATTGACTTAATCTTGTATTCTTTTAAAAATAAAATTTATAAGTTCTTTAAATTGAACTTTAGTAAACTTTCCATTACAGAGTCAAGTGTAATTTGATCCACTAGATTATGACTTAGGTTGTTTTAAAATTATGTTGATAAGGTTTTAAACTGTAATAGAAGAATGTTGATGACTTATGCAATTCTCTTTCGAATTATTTTCAGATATGGAAGTTTACAAAGAATCCTGATCCAACAGATGTCAAATATGTTTTTCTTGTATACAACTCATTTTGAACAGGTATTTATATACTTTTATTTTTAATTTGAACTAATTTTTTTTGTTAACATTTGATTTGATAAATTAGATATTTTTATAGACCATTTATTTCCTTAATAAATTGAAATTATTTGTAATTCAATTTAGCCTTTATGTTTTTGTATTTTAATTATGATTTAGTTGTGATGAATATTTTTGGTAGAAAAAAATTTTTTCTGGTTAAACCACTGGAAAATTTGAGGTGTTCGTAATTACAAAAATATATTCTTTTTTTAAAAATTAGTTTTCTTGTTATGATCATGTATCCAGAGAAATAGAATAAATATATATGATAGGGAAAATTTTTGAAATGAAATTTTGTAATAAATGCATTAAACTATTTTGCTGATTATATTTAAAACGTCCTGCGTCTGTTACGTAGATAACTAATTTTCAATATTTATTTGGAACATGATGAGTTCGAATGACTGCAAAATGTGTAGTTTGGTAATTATGGGTTTTCTTCGTTCCTCTATCTAGGCTGCCTGTCATGCAGTAGCCCATATTCCGGTCGGCAATGCTGATACTTGAAGTCAGCCATAGCTGAAACATAAAGAATATGGCTAGTTAATGTATGAAAAAAATATTAGGGTATTAAAAGAGTCCCTACCCTGCATACTTAAGTGTTTATATATTTTACCAATCTTAATTGATAAATTGTTGTAATAATATTATTGATTTATCTAGTAATAAATACTTAATCCAAATAAATATTGTTATATTTCTAAAAAAAAAACAAATTATTTTCTGTAAGTTATTATTGACACTAACAAAATAAATTATATTACATGGTTTCCAATGATATTTATTCTAGAGTTCAATTATAATAGTATTGTGGATTGACAAATATTGAAGTATAGAATGAATTTAATTGAGAGCATAGAACATAAAATTTTTCTATTTACAATATAATATTGTGTAAAAATTAATGTCCTTACAATTAAATATTGCATCTCACAAGGAGATTTTTTTTTAAAATTAGAGTAAATAGTCTTGCTACTTTTCAGGGTGTCCAAAAACAGCATCTAATCTATTTATTTATTTACGTATTGTAAGTTAATTACTATCAATTTCAGATGGGAGCTGTCCTATACCATTTATTTAATTTAATTGAAAAGCTAGATACCACAGACTTCTTTGATAGTACATGTTCAGTTGAAATAGAATATTTAACATATCATACGTGTATATTTGTATTGTATTGTTTGTATTTTATCTATATACATTTTCCCCGCACTCTCCTACCCTATTGGTATCTCGCATCCGCCTTTAGCTTAGTCTTGTGCTTTCCTCCATTCAGAAAGATAGGTGTCCCATTTTGTTTATTATTTTCTTTTTTTTAACCTTTATTTTATTCTTATTTCTCTCATTTTCCATCTTTTAGTATGTGCTGTTGTTTTCTGTTTCTTTTTTTTTCTACTTTTTTGTTTATTTCTGTTTTCATCAATTGTCTAATATCTTTTTGTTATTCTTGTTTATTTTTACTTTTCACTATACATATTATTATGATTTTATTTAATTTAATTTGTTCATTTTTATGTTAACTTTCACCTATTATAAGCCATATTTAGCTACACCTTAGTTTACTTTTATTTCATATTATCTATTTTCTTACTTTGTTACATTATTTTAGTTATTCTTGTCTTTTTTAGCTCTGATGAAGCCCTATAAAGGGTGCAAAACATTGAATCATTTTAAATTATTTAATTACTATTTGAATATTTAGACCGCACCCAGACCATCTTCCTTTTATGCAAAATAGTATCTCTTTAGATATGTTTTTATGGAAAATAGAAAGGAATATTATTGTTAAATATAAAGATATTTTTTGTAGTTCTGGTTAGGTAATTCTTTTGTAGATACATCAAATAAATAGGTAAAGGATTTTTATGTGATAAAAAATTCAACATATGTGTTTATTTTTACATTAATATGAACTAAAAAAAAAAAAAATTTAATATGAAAAACTTTGAAAATAGGGAAATTAAATTAAAAAGTCTGAAAATAAAGAATATGCATACAACTTTTCAATTTTTTAAAATAGAAATAAAAAGTGTGGAGAAAAAAAAAGGATAAAAGTTTTGATTTATTGAAAAATATTATGTTTAATTTTAATGGTTGTTATAATCCATCTTTCTCATTCAATAGAATTCTGCCTTATTTTCTCTATATTTAATTGTCTTTATAAGTTATAAAATTAAATTTGTTGAAGTTTTTTTTCTCAACAAAATAATATAAAACTCCAGAATCACCTTTAAACAGCTCTTTTTGGAACTCTCTGACGAGAGTTGTCATGAAGTCGCAAATGGTTTTTTTAATTTACTTCATTTTAGGCTTCTTGAATGAATAGCTGGTGATAAGATTTTAAACAGAAAATATACGAGTGGATGGGACATTTTTGTTGGAACTTACTACTGTAAATTGTTAAGTTGAAAGAAATGATTAGGAACCATTAGACAAATAGAAAAGTGAAGGAGCTTAGAACTACATTGAAAATTTTAACTTTCATTATATTACATGTATACTTTAGGATTTATGGAAAAATTGAGAACTATGTTATGATTTCTACATATGAAATTATTCTATTTTTTCTAATTTACATAAAAATTCATTTGGAAGGTAAAAACAAAAAAAGTATCAAGCAAAAAGGGAAATATGTATTAATATGTAAAAACGGTGGAACATTTAAAAATATAATGAGAAATATGAACTAAAATATGTATTTACAGGAAAGTTATGTAAAAAATAAATGTAAAAATGATGAAATAATAAAAATTTATAAAATTGGTTACAAATATCGGAAAATGTTTCCGGGAAGCATAAATATAGAATATACATCCTGTAGAAAACAATATTTGGAAACATAAAAATTGCATCCCTACTAATAGCTAATGTAGAAATAATAACTAAATAACTTTGGGGAAATAACTAACAATATTTACATATTTCAAAAATTGAGAAATACCATCAATAAAAAAAGAAGAATATTTTGCTTTGGTTCTTTCTGTATTCCAGTATGGTGTAGGACAATAAAAAAAAGTTTAAAATCCTGTGATCAAAAATTATTCATATAATGCTTTAAAAAAAAAAGCTCTTAACCACTAAAATATTGAATTGGGAATTTTTAATAAAAAGAGCAACTATAAAGATATGAGAGGACAATAAATTTGAAAAATATAAAACCTTAATAAACACTCGCTTAGGTGATAAATTTTAATCCCCACAATACACAAACAAATACTACTTTAATGCTTAGAAATTATTATTACAATAGAGTAAAATAGTTCAATGAAGTACCATAGGTTTAGAAACAAAAGTTCATGAAAATGCGTTCAAAAAACACCTCACACTATACCTTTTGAACAAATAAATTAATAATAAACAAATAAAAAGGGCAAAATTAATTTAATTGTTTGGGTTAGAATGAGTTCAGCAAGAAAATGTATGTCAATAATCAAACTTTATATGTATTATCAAAATGTATCATATTTATGGTGCACATCGAAGACAGGGTAGAGCCACCAGACTTCAATCTATCCTCTTGCTGGAGTTACACTCATTAGAGGGTGGGTAGTAGTTTCTTATATATACATACACACACACTTTATTGTTTGCATAGTCATGGCAATTGTCTATTACAGTTTGTTATACAATATATATATGTATGTATAGAACAGTTTGTTATAACAATTACACACTAGAAAGTGGAGGTCCGATGCACCCCAGTGTCATGAAACCGATAATGTAAAAAATACAATATATATATATTTTTTTATATAAATATATATATAATATATATTATAGCGAGAGAGATAGCTTTGCTTTGCTCAAAGGAAAGAATTTTATAAAAATACAAAATTGCTAATTAACAATCCATGTCGTTTAAGACATATTAGAAACATTGTAACACCAAGAGGTATTAGTAGATGCGGATTTAGACTAGTCTTTCAAAGGACAGAGTGTTATTGCCCATAAGAAGTACAAAAGAGCCACGAGCGCAGCAGAGCGTGAGGAGGGTCGGATTGTCACAGTGGTGAAGAGGGGACTTGTTTACAAAAACAAAGGATGTCTCCTTGCAGTTGCAGTATCGATTACCGATTGGCGCCCGGTCTCCGCCAATGGTTCGTCTTCCTTTTTCATTTACTACGACTGTTCCTCTTGGTCCTAGTCAGCCGTTTGGAAACGTTCCTTGTTTCAGAAATACATAATGTTTTCTGCAGTCCGACCTGTTCTGCCCCGATCTCGCTAGGTATGCCAATAAATATATTTATGTATATATAAACAGGTACGCACTTCTTTGATTCGGGGCGAGAAAAAATAGGATCTTGAAATAGGCGATGAACTGAAGCACCTGTTGATCTAAAGATTCATTAACTTTTTGACGCTCGCATTGAATTCAATGGGGACAACTTATATCGAATAAATGTATTAATATCTATACTAATATAATTAAATATTTATCAAAAACCACTTTGATTCACATTAAGCCTTACTGATATAAAACTACATATTATTAAAAACTTATTACTTTTCATTATATATACACACTCCACACTTCTGTAACATTTTATCTTTTTCTATAAGTATTTTTTTTTATCTTCACCTCAGTTACAATATAAAAGAATATTTTCGGTTAAATTACTCTTTTGGAAGTATTCATAATAGTTTATTTAAAATTCTGTTTGTATCCAGATACTTTTTCATCGGAGCTCTAATTTCTTATTAATCTCCAAAACAACATTATTTTTCCTCTTCCAACCATTTCACCTTATATCAACTTATTTTACAATGAGGTAGCAGTCTCAAGAGTTAGAAATAAAAGTGACAATTTACAAAGTGTTAAAATAAAATACGAATCTCCCAATAAAAAAAAAAAACCTCTATGAAAAAATACTTGAGCATTAGTATAATTTTAATTATTACGAATACTTCCACGAGTTATATAATTGAAAATTTTTTTTTTATTGTGATTGATTTTGGTATTGTTTTTAATATTGTGGAATGATGAAAATAGCCGAAATATAAAAAGCCGAACGTTACAGAAGAGTGGAATATATTTGTATAGAATAAAATTGTGTTAAGTTTTTATTATTATATTGTTTTACCATTATATTATTGCTTATTATAATATTACTAATTAATATCGCTTGAGCTTCCTTTGTTGTGGATCTGTATGACATCTCAATCCTTTGATACAGAAGACCTTGTAGGGTTTTCTGTGGATCCGGGTCACCAAACTTTATAAGCTTTAAAACAATATCATGTCTGCCTGCTGGTTGAAGTTTTACCGGTTTAATGTATCTGATTTTTCTCTTCTGGTATTGGATCTGAAAAAACATTATCTGCTAGCGCGTACGAAATAGGTTTTTGGATAGGTACTTACGTAAGTAGGTAAGGTGGCTGGAACAGGCACTAGAATCTCACATCGATGGTTCTTTGGAGTGTTGATTCTTCTCGATATAATATATTTAGAAGTATCATTTTATTTAAACAATGTTCCCCTCGACCTGGTTGTTTACAAGTTAAATCGGCCTTGAGGAAACAAATTTCGGATTAATTAATCGGAGAAATTACCTTGATCAGCTATAGTCTGTGTACCATGCATGTTTTCATCCTATCTGCGTCCATATCGCAAATTACAAAGATTTCAATGGTTTATAGCGCAACAAACATATTTATTATATTAATGTATCATAGGGATTGATCCATTAAGGTTTGATCTTAAAATTGACCAATATTTATTTATTATGGGGTACTTTAGATTTCTCTGTTTGAGGGAACAGTAGAATATCCTATTGCATACTTTTCGACATTTGCTGACCCCTCATTTCCAACATAATAATATAAAAAGATTGTTGACCAAGGAAGCTGTTATAGATCCCTTTGTGTGAATGAAATATTTACCGTTATTACCCACATCCCGGTGCTTGGCAACTATACTTTTCGAAAAAAGTTAGTGGGCGATCGTGAGAATTGGCCATTTAGATGAACTAATGCTCTGAATACGATGGAGTTGGCCCCGATATTTTTCGATTGGAGGATTTGTATTCATTCCCAACTCTACTTAGACCCTCCAGTAAGAGAATCTGGAAGGATTGGAGGGGGAGCGGAGTGAGGGCAATATTAACCTCGGTTCGAACCTTTATAGCGGCCCAGTTATGTAACTTCGGTCTGCTTCCAGTAATGTTTTACTGCCTCTGGTCTAAGGGGAATAAAACGAGTATTTGTACTTCTGGTTAGTTTTCTCAGGTTGGTTTTGGTAAAATGTTATAACATTTTAACTATAAATGACGGCTTTGTCCTTTTAGATAATTGAATACGGGTTATTTGCATACCAAAACGAAAAACTATCGATTTGATTTTATTTACTCAAATTTAAATTAAAAAAATTAATATCATAATCAAAAAAATTTCTCACGACTCTGCATTAATAACTACGTAACTATTGTCTTTAACCTGGTGGGATCACCGGGTAGTTCAAGATATGAGTGCCCTTTAAATTATTTGCTGAACTTTGTGTTATTTAGAGAATTATCAAAAAGGATATTAGTCCAAATTTTTATTTATTTAATTTTTGAAAGATGACAAAGAAAAAAGAAAGAAAAAATGCTAACATTTATGGTGTTATTGTTCACCTTTTTTCACCAGACAAACTAACAAACAATGAAACCTTGATGACGTAAGAGCTATTTTTCTAAGTACATATGTAATAAGTTTTTTATTTAATACCAGATCGGCCTGGTGGGCCTTACATGGTTAATTAAGAGGTACATTTTTTTTTTAAAATTGATTATGGGGGTATAGTCCTATACAAAAGGCACCCCTAACTATATACAACATTATAAATTTAAAAAAACGATAAACTAAATAGATAAAAATAATTATTCTTAATAAAAGATAAAAGTAAATTTAATAACAAAAATAATAACATTTATGGATTTAAGAAAATAAATAATTGACTTCAAATGCAAAAAAAGTTAATTTAAGAAAAATATGAAGAGAAAAAAAAATTAAAATTTTAGAGTGACAATAATAAAACTGATAGAAAGAGAAAGAAATACTTTATTCATGCTGCCCAAATATATCGGGTTGCTAAAGTACACAGCATACTGATCAATCCGTGACTGGACAAATATAAGTTACATATTTTTACATGATATAATATAATACATAGATAACATTTTTTTTTTCTTCCACAGTTTTCTTTTACTTTTCTTTTACAATTAATACCAGTCTATAAACTAACTACAATTTGTTTTCGATTTATTCCTTTTCTTTTTCTTTCCCTTCCATTTCACAACCCCTACTTCATTTGATCAACAAATTCCCCTATATAACACATATTAAAATATTTACTAAAACAACAAATAAGATATGCGATGCATGCATGCCATCCCACTTCTGGATAAACTCCCATACTCATTAATTTCCATGCATGTGGTGGTGTATGATTCCCAGGGAGTCAAGTATTATATTTTCTGTCAACCTAGCCACGTCCTGGACATCGACCCCGAGCTCCTCCATGAAGCTCTTATCGTTCCACGGGCTCCGAACCAGAGGCCTCTCACGTTGAAGTCTCGTTCTCCGAAGCCCTCACGGAACTTCTCCTTGAGGAAAGGGGTACATTTATCGTAGATTTCCCTCTTTTTCCTATCTACCTTATTTGGCTGGTCAAGGTCGTTATTTTCATATCGGTGGGATCTAGAATGATTGCCGACTTCCCCTTCTTAGGGAAAGCAACAATATCCGCATACCTTGTGGATCCATTCGTATCTACACAGTAGACCTCGTCAAAGCAGGCAAAATCTCTTTCTTTTAGGAGCTTCATTAACTCGTATGTCACTTCATGATGTCGGCGTGTTATGAGGAGGGAGTTGTTGGGGCATTTCCCCAGCACATGTGCTGGTGTTTCCGGCTCTCTGTTGCATTATAGAACTTATAACAGAATGTCCTGCAGCAGCCTGGGCTTCAGTCTTCGGGTTGTGGTTGGGTTTCCCTAGTTGTAGGTCACTGCTCCTTTAACTGTCGGTGACTGGGAGTAATTCTCTATTGTCTCCATTTGTAATTCCCGATGCAATTGGTTGTTTCTTACAAATCAACTGTAATAAATTACTTAATCTTTCTTGATTCTATCGTAGCTCATAGTTAATTTTTTTAATTTATCGGTCACAGGTGTTAGGGGCCCGGGCCAAGTAGGCCATTAGAATAAAGATGGCACTGATAACTATAAAGTTTAGTCGATGCGGCCCCCTCAGATAATTCCTGCTATATATATGAAATGGTATAATAGTGAATTGGTTACATTTCTATGATGATTTTATGTTTTCAAGATAATCTTTTTTATAGAATCTTCTGAGGATAATCAGAAAACTGATGGTTGTGAGGGGATATAGAATACGATAGGTAGCTATTTCTGCACCATGTGGGTTAAAGTTCATAATTGATATTTGTATTTGTGATAAAATGAGTATTATTGAGGATTTTATCGAGTATTTTAGATTATGGGAATTGGATACGGAAGCCATTTGATAGTGGAGATTCAATACTCAATTCCTAATGTCAAATTGCACTAAATATAGTCAACTATATGAAATTTTTGCAGCAGAAATTGGAAGCTCAGAGCATATCAAGCTCAGAGATCTTTTATCTAGTATATGTACTATATGAGGTGCCAATAAATTTTAACTGAAATTTCTAATTTTTGTTCCTTAGTCACCTGATGAAAAGCTATTACCTTATTAAAAAAATTTATAAACTATTTAAAAAAAAATCCTAAATTATGTAAAAATGTATACTTGAGATTATTATGGTCACGTTTTTAGTTTTCCATCGTCTCGAGAATGAGTACAGATATCATAATTTGGCCTATTAATGTAGTGATAAAAGCCAATAAAACTGTACAACGTACCACATACATGGGGCTTAAATATATTAAAATCCGTTAGAGATCTCACAGGGAGGAGAGGGTCTGATGTAGATAAACGTAATATGAATAACTGCTACTACAACAATCTCACATACATATAGTTGCTACAAGCAGTGAGAAACCTCGCCAAAGTATATTCACATTACGAAATTGATTTAAGCAAATAATAAGATTTTTAATGGAAATATTGCCTTAGAAACTGGTTTTGACGAAATAGAGGATTACATCAAAGATATAATAGCTCTAAAGGTAATTCTATATTTTAAAAGACTAATTAATGTTATTGATACGATTTTCTTTTCCATGAAAGTTGTTGGAATTAGAAAGGGGGTAGATTCTTATTTTTACACCAAAATGGATTCTGTTATTATTGCTAAAGTTGTTATTCCAGATCCTTCCAGTCGCCACTCTCCAGACCTTCTTAAACCCAATTAGCATTATGCTCTTTGCTTTTCTTTTCTCAAGGAAAGGTATAAAGAAGACAAGACAGGAGCTAGAGAATACAGGCCCAGGGTACTTTCTTGTTTACCGACCTCCCCTAACTGAGACTCCCCTATTAGTGGCTCAATCTCCGGCACTCGGCCCACTGATGAATAAATATCTGTTTGCTCTTCTGTCTGTTCCTTCCAACTTGGGAGTCGGCTCAATCCTGCCTATTCGGTATTTTAACTTGAAACTGCTTACATTTGGGGACTCATTATTTACTTTCCTCAACGCCAACTAAAGGTGTATGTATAAAGGAATTTGAAAAAGTTCAGAATTATTTAGCAAATTAATACAGGTAGATCTGAAGAATGAAAAATCCAAATCCATACGTTAAATAAACAAGATAGGAATGGAATAAACAATAACACACAGTTATGTGTACCTTTTGATGAAAACGATTGCAAGCAAGAATAACAAGTGCGTTTGCGTACACGAAAGCAGAGGATGGAATTTGATGGAACTGCAATGGGACCATCTAGTTACCAATTTACATTTACAGATATCGATTTTCGTAATGAGTGAAAATTTGATTAGATTTCATCAGATTCCTGCAAGAGTTTAAAGTTTCCATACTTTCGGTAGTTAGGAAGAAAAAAAACTTTCATAAAGTTTGATGAAACATGAAATAGAACTAGATAATTCCGTTAAGGAACATATTTTTTTTATTGTACCTAAAAATGAAACTAGTGCAGCCGTTTATAATCACTTTTTATTTAATCAAGCAATGGTTAGACAAAAAGTCTAGTTAGGATTCCTCACGATCCATTATTAATTAGAGTTCATATTCATGAAATACTTTATATAGTTTATTCATGTACGTCATTCTATACTTTGTTCATATAGCGCAGTGGTTCCCAGCCAGTGGTCTGCGAGAGCGATGGGGTTACCGCGGGAGGGTCTAGTAAGATATATTTTTATGATGATTTAATGTAATTAATGTTTGATTAATGATCATTCCAGAGGTTTGGAGGTTTTAATATGGATAAGCAATATTTTTTTTTAATAATTTATTTATTGTTAATTACAGCTGTATTATAGCATCAAGTAAATTTGATGTAAGTGATATTATGACATGATACAAACATGTGGAGAATCTACCCATTAATACAACTCCAAAAACACCTCTAAAGGAGAAGATCTCGAGGCCATCTTCTTTTCAGACGCCTAGGAGGATTATTAGGTAGAGAAGGATAAGCCAGGTTAGAAACGAGTTGGTTTGGGTGGTTGAGAAATTTATCATGGAATGATTGGTATCTGGTTCTGGCCAAACCGGCAACATATAGGACATTGAGGTCCTGATGGATGATTTGTGACAAAGTAAGGAGCATTAAGGATTTTACGAAGGATTTTGGACTGCATGGATTGGATTCTAGAGGAATTTGATGGTTTAGTGGAACCCCATAGCTCAATTCCGTATGTCCAGATTAAATAATAATGATAATAATAGGATAAGCAATATAAAAATCAGTTTATAAAGTCTGGATATCCAGAAATAAGATAAGAAAATATTCATACGTATACATTTTTTCTTTTGCACTCATTGCAAGGACCTGGTATTTTGTTATATTTAGACACTGGGTTCCTGTGCAATGAAAAACACAAAATGTGGAAAAACGTGCAGTAAAGAAACCAAATTTATTACATTGAATATTAAACACCCACATCTAGCAGAAATCACTTCATTGTTTAATTTGTAATATTAATAAATAAAAAGCTTATTCAACTTTTACAAACTAAGTTTTAAAGTAAACAATGATTTCATTGTTTAAACTCAAAAATTGAACAAAAAGGTTATTTTGTACAGAATGATATCAAAATGTATAAATTCATACAGTAACTCTAAAAGATGCAATTTCATATAACATAAAACTAGTGCCGATAGGATGTCCTTTCTATGATTAGAATTTCTGTCGAGATTTGGCTAAATTTATAGTACAAAACATGCCATTGCTCGAAAATCCGATCTCTACTTCGGAGTACTCAAAGTAGATGTATCAGTATCAATTATAAGTAACAGTTTTTTTAGTTCATTTTTTCTTTTTCATAACAAATCATCTACAATAGTATCAAATCTATTTTCTCTAGGAACTTGTTCTCTATAAATTCACATTGTTTGACATTAGCTGTGTAATAAATGTAAAACTTGTATTATTGCCAAATAATTGAGTTCCATAAATCAGGTTGTGAGCTGCCTTTGATAGAATATGAACTTCCATTCCATCGAATCCAGCTACTGTTTCGGAGAAATGGAAGCGACAACAGTCCTATTGTTTGTGCTCGCACAACAGTTATGATTAAATATTTGAACAGCATTCTGCTACCAAACTGGACCAATTCTGTCGGTACGGCCATTGTGATGAGCGGAACTATTTCCAGCATTTTGTAATGATACAATTTATTTGCCATCTCGATAGATAGTTTTTTGATTTAATGGACAATGGATCCAACTCCCATCATTCTCCAATCCACAACTCCTGACACCAGAACTGATTGGATAAGATAGTTTCCGATCACTCGATGATTAACCTCATGCCCTGGATTGTTCATTAAGTATTAATTAAAGCTGCGACGCTTTGGTGTTCCAGAGGCATTTGTCACCTTCGGCGATGGAGGATTAAGCCGTAAACGGTTTGTTGAACTAATATATGCAGCGAACCTATACTGTTTGAAACAAACATCTTAACTGCCCAGAATACTATTTAATTTCATTCAGTGTCTCACCAAATATTTTTATATTATATATAGATGTCCATGTATCAATTAGAATACGGTCTAGGTTACGCTATATGTAAAAAAAGTTCATTAACGACTGCATTTCGAAAAAAAATGAATTAAACAGTTCGTCATTTAATTGGAAGTGTAATGGCTGTATCTATCAATACATTACTTAATCAATTAGCTTCGTTTATTTTGTGATGAGTTAATTACCTGATGAATTGTATTTTTTTTTATAGACATTTTATTGATAGATATTTTCAATTATTACTTCTTGGTTATCATAATAATCTAACAAAAACATTTATCGAACAAGAGGATACTTTTTCATTTAAATGGTTCCTCGCACATCTTGTGTAATTGTTTACAGGATAACTACGTTGTTGGTAATTTCTTTAACATGGCGACAACAGTACGAGCTTGGAGGCGAAATGGAAATGAAGAAGGAAACGGCACTACGAGGCCGGAGATTGTAGGTTAGCCGTAACCACTTCCTTCACTACCCTCCAAATTGGCAGACCTAATCAATAAACCCTCCCCACCAAATATCATATCTAGTCCCCGTTCTGCGGTCAGTCGTCTTACGGGCTGTCGTCAACAGGTGGATAACGTTTTTGTATATTCGTTCTCCGATTAAAGATATTATACCGAAAAAAAAACTTGGTCGAAACGTTATCGTCAGCAAATGAACGGAAAGGTCCTTAAAACAGCCTTATTGTTTATAATTTTTGATAATTTAGAAAAATATTTTACAAAAAAAAGCGAATTACTGCATGCATATTAGATTCCAAAACATCTCTGGAACGCTAGTAACTGACTAGCCAAATTTTCACTAATATGGACTTCACCTAGGCAGAAAAAAGAGTTGTAACACATCTCATATCAACAGTATAAAAAATTAACCATAGAGAGAACCTTTATTAATCCAAGCCATTCAAACATGTAGTATAAGGTAGGTGGCAGAAGTATGGCCTACTTCAAGTTAGAACAGCTGTAGTTCACTTCGTATCCAATCAATTAGCCTGAAATTTTGTCTGCAACCAAAGTAATCTATCTACTTTCAAAATAAAATAAGTAAACCATTTTAGAAAAAAGTGCCCGATGATGGATTATAATAACTATCGAGGGATCTCACTCCTTCCTGTATGTTATAAAATATTTACGCTAATCTTAACTAGCCGAATCACGGAATACGCTGAAGAAATAATCGGAGACTACCAATGTGGTTTTAGACGAAATCGTTCATCTATTGGTCAATTTTTTCATTACGGCAAATCTTGCAGAAAAAATTGGAATACAACGGGGTAGTTCATCAGCTTTATATAGATTTCCAAAAGGCTTACGATTCTATTGACCGCCAGAAGCTGTATAATATTCTGATTGAACAAGGAATACCAAAGAAGTTAGTAAATCTCATACGGATGTGCATGACCGAAATGTTTAATAAGGTACGAATCGGTAATCATTATTCTGAGAAATTCCAGGTACGGTCGGGTTTAAAACAAGGTGATTCTTTATCACCTATCTTATTTAATCTAGCACTAGAATACGTCATTAAAAGTGGATGAATACCGAAAAGGGTTTAACTTTGGGTGGTAAAATACCGATGCTTGGGTATGCAGATAATTTGATATTTTTAGGTGATGTCAAAGAAACTGTAGAACTAAATACAATCACGCTAATAAACTCCAGTAAGGATCTAGGTCTTGAAATAAGTACGGATAAAACAAAATACATGGTTAGCAGTAGAAACGCGAGTAATTTCGATGATATAGATGTAGGAAGAAAAAAGTTTGAACAGGTAGATAGGTTTAAGTATTTAGGTTCTACGGTAACTAGAAAAAACTAAATTGATGAGGAAATAAAAGCAAGGTTAAAGGCGCGAAATGCTTGTTATTTTTCTATTTCGAAACTGCTTAGCTCGCGCCTTCTATCGAAAAACTTAAAAATTAGAATTTCAAAAACTATTATCTTTCCCACTGCTCTTTATGGATGTGAGACGTGGCCTCTTACACTAAGGGATGAATAGCGCCTTAAGGTTTTCGAAAATAAATTATTACGCAAAAAATATTCGAACCGAAAAATGATGAATTAACGGGAGAGTTTAGAAGATTACACAACGCTGAATTAAGGGACCTACACCCGGTAAATATAATTCAAGTTATAGCATTGCGGGGTATAAGATGGGCATGTAAGGTTGTAGGGCTTAGTAACGAGCGGAACCCTAAAATGTTAATAAACCCTGAACCAACGGGTAAACGTCCGAGGGGTAGACCGAAACGTAGATAGGAGGATTGCGTTAAAACTGATTTAGAGAAATTGGGTTTGGAAGGACGTATGCAGAGAGCGTTTGGTGGTATTGGCATCGCACCTTTGGGTTCGTTAGGCCTTTGTTATTATTAAATCATTTTAGAAGGAATTTTTGGCGTTCACCCAAATCATTATCAATAGGCCATATTAAGATCAGGGGTTCCACATATGGTCAAGACAACTAGGACATTATTGAAGGTAAATTGTGTGTTCTCAGAGTACGCCCTTGGACACCAGCTGCAGTCTAGGATGGCATTACTTCTTTCTTCGCTTTCAATGCATTTCTTTAATACCATACTGGCCAATTTCCTCTTTTTTTTAACAGGTAGAGAAGCCATTGACACAGAAAGACAAATAAAAACAGATAATAAACAATCAATTACTTACAAAACAGCATTGTTATGATGAAAAATTTGCTCGAAAACAACAAGAAACAAAGGATATCCTAATATGGCCTACCTAGGATTCGATTGACCGTATCAGGGTAACCCTCTGTTTTCTATGGATTACGCCAACTTTCTTAAAAAAAACAAAACCAAATACGAACAAAACTTTAGGTAATATCGTGAAAGTAGAGATTCTTAGCTATAGAAATAATCAATAGGTTCCCAGATAGCTCAAATATATCATTTAGAAGAAACATGAGAACTTCAAAAATGCCGAAGTGCTCTTTGACTTCAAAGAAACACTAGTGAATCGCAGAAACAGAACTTCCATAACCTCTTGTTATGATGTCTTGTCCACGCTTTGAAATAGTTGCTGACGTTTTTTTTTTTTTTATTTATTTATTGTTTCTTTTTTCAGCAATCCCTTCTTTGTATTCTTTTTCGGCACTAGGGGACTAGTGAAACTTGATTGTATTTGAATTTTTTGGTGTTTTCCTTTTCTGTCCTAACGATGCTTGAACTCTGCCCTGAAATACTAATACAGTCCTGGTACCAATGATGCTTGTGAGACATATCGAATCTTAAAATTATTTTGTCATTAATTCAAAGATAGTTTGACATAAAATAAAATCTATTCACGAAAGACTACTCTCTCTTGCAGAAGACGTATGTATGTCATCTCTATAAATCTTATATGATAATAAATAAACACCGGATTTCCGTTCAGTATAAAACCAGAAATGTGTAAAATTATCTAACACCCGAATTCTGCGAAAATCAACATTATTGTTTAATTTATAATATTAATATGTACATGGAAAGCTTATCTAACCTTGTTTCATATTTTCATTCAACTTGCTACGTACCTCATTTGTGCAAGCATACTACTAATTAAAACCTAATAAGCTACTTTGATTGGAAACCTAAAATTTTGTCAATAAGTGAAGCCCTAAAGGGAAGATAACTCATTGTTGTTGTATTTAATCATTTTTATTTAAATCATAAAAACTTGCACTCCATACATTGAATTTGACATTTCCCTGTTCAGGAATTCTTTATTATTCAAAACTGTAATATTGTAATTTGAAATGTTATTGTTTTAATTGAATTAAATCTGGAAAAAACTACCTATATAAAATGTTTTAAACATAAATTAGTAATAGTCGTAGCTCATCACCATTAATTTTTATTAATTTAATTTAAGCTTTAAAACTTTTTTTTTCATTTTTAAAGAAATTTTAATCATAAAATACGCAAATTAAAATAAAAATACAAATGTGATGTGCAGTCATGCAATCAGTCTTTGGAGTTCTATATTTTTATGTGGTACATAAATATATAAACTGGTTAAAGTTTAAAAACACGTATTGGTCCCTGACCAGACTTATATAAATTCAAGTTAGGTTCGCTATCTCGTCTGCCTGGCCCTGGAAGGTTTATCTTGGGAAAGTGAAAGTTATTATTTATTAAATACAATTATACCGAGTCTATGAACTCCTGCTGTATTGCTTCATTTTCGGTTCAAAAACTGTAGAGTGGTATTTCGCTAACAGATGAAATAACAATTGACTTAACTTTGTGGCTTACGGAACTCCGCAATAAGTTTTCAAAGGAAATAAGTTTTTGTTCGATATAATTTCAGCGGTTAGTATTTCTCTATGAAAGGTTGATATTATGTTATTGTAGCATCTTATTTAAATTGAATACATTGCTACTTCTATAAAGGTAATTTTATTAGTTAATAAACTTAAATGTGTTTGAGTAGATAGTTTATATATGGTAATAGAAAGAAACAATATGCAATTGGTTCGAAGATCTGCAAAGAAAATATTTCTTTAACTTAAGCTCGATATGGTTTAAGATTAAGATACTATCTAAAATTTATTGAAAATATTGTCATGTGTTACCTGGGCCAAAAACATAAACAGAAACCAAAAACAATTTTTTTTTTATTGCAAACTAACAAAATTAATCACAACACCTAAAACAGTCCTAAAGATACCTTTTTTTCACATACTATGAAAAACACCTGTTCAATTTATCGATAATTTCAATTATTACTGATCAACCAGATAACCTTGTTCAACTGCTCCCTTCTTAAAACTTAAAGAGGTATTTTCAAATCCTTATGACTTCAAAAACTTATGAATGTTTTTCCTATTGTGCCAAGAGGAATCTTGTTTTGATTCGTCTTTAGCATCTTCTTCTTCCTTGCTTCTGCTTTTTCAATTTTATATTCACCATTATGACGTTCATCATGTCCTGAATTGGTTGCCTTTTTTTTACCAACTCCGCCATTTTTATTTTTACAATCTCGTCTGCTATCTTCATTCCTTCTACCACGTTCTTCGTGTCTGGTACTTCATTTCCTCTCTTCGTCACGTCTGCTTTCATTTTAGTCTTCACCGCATCTATCTTATTTTCCTCTTTATCTTCAGCTGTCACCTTCCCTGCAACGGGAGTTATCGCCTTTTCTGCTTTCTCTCTTTGTAATCGGCAGCATCACTTCAACCGTCCGTCTTCTAGCAATGTATCTTCGCCTATCCTTTCTATTTCTGTCTCTATCTTTTTCCCTGCAATAGTCTCTGCTAGAGTGACTATCCTCACTCCTAGTTTTTTCCTTATCCTCTGACTTTAAAATATATTACTCTAACATCTCAGGTACAAACCTGCTTTAAATATGAAATTTCAGTTTCGCGACTTTTTATTTTTGAGTTAGGCAATTCATATACACACACGCAAACCATCTTGCGAGACTTTTTTCTCTGCAATTGAATGACTTATTTAATTTTATAACTTCATTAATATTTATAATTTTAACTTAATTGATTGATACCTTGAAATCAGGGTCTGGGACGGCTTTTTTGAAGGATCCGACGATGTAGAGGTTGCCTTTCTCTGACTCCATCATCCTCGCTCTGGTCGCGTACCTAGAAAAGTAAATTGAAATTAATAAAATGTATATTTAAGATAAAAAGTAATGTGAAAATTAAATATAAAATGTAATGTGTATGTAAGATAAAGATTCCTCTGCGTTCTAAAATGAAAATTTAAAAATTTAGCATAAATTTATTTCTTTATACATCTTGATTATAAACTTTGTTAGGTCAGTGTTTACGAACATATTTTTCATTCTGTGGGTAATATTTTTTGATGATTTATAGTATTATAGAAATTATACATTTACGGATTAAGAATTAATTATTATGGCAAATAATTTACAAGCAATAACTTCTCTAACTATAAGGCCTAACTTTAGCCTGAAAATTCCAAGTTAGCACTTAACCAATGTTTGCTTATGAGCGCTTACTGCTTCGCGGCAGGTATGGGCTCCAGCACCTAATTTACCACAACTTTCTGAGTCAGTTAAGTTGTTCCTTCTATTGCATAATTGGTTCTTTGTATAATGATTCATCCAGTACTTGGACAGGCTAATTATTTTTTATTATTAATATTTATTAAAATTCTAGATATTTTAGTAATTTTATAGGTTATTTGTATTTACTTCAAACATCTAAATTATTGTTAGGCGTTGAGTAAGTTCATCTCTGTTCGAGAATTGGAATTTCTTATTGGGTTTTAGAGGAAGACACATTAGGTGCTTAGGGGGTGCTTCAAGATACCATAAGTGAATTCATAATGGTCTCTGCAAAGCCAGTAGGATTGCTTCTTCTCTCTCTTAAATCCTCGACTTATATTGTATTTATATTAATATATGGTTCAAAATCTATATTTATTAAACATTTTTCTTGTTTTCATAAAATACAATCTAATCTATTGTTTAGGTATATTATTAATTTCTCCCTTGAATTTTTAGGTTGGTTATTAATTTCTCCTTAGATTGTTCCGAGTTTTCATTCTTTACTTATTTATAGAGTGGAATTACAATCTAACAAATAAAATTCTTTCATTTGTTATATTTATAATCATATTTCTGAATCATTCGACACATACGGATCTTCACTCAACTAAACGTACATTTGTAATAATAAAAAACAAGATGGTTTTAAAATTTATTTGCAGAATAATATAAGGAAGCGGTCAAAAAGGAGTTGGGTCTGAGATCTCATTTCCTGACCTAAGATATCTAATGTATCTAAATGAAGCTAGAAATGAATTACTAAGAAAAGAAATCTATAAATGAATAGCATGAAACTAAAATAACAGAAATAAGAAATAACTACAAAATATTTCTTCCACCTTGACACATGTCCCCCAATATGCAAAGACATCAAATAGTTTTCTTATTCAGTTAAATATCTAGGATTAACATCCGACAGAAGGATGGCAAGCAGTCCTAAAATTAAGCACGGCTGACGTTAAAAAAACACCTAAAGCTCAATTTCTCTATTTCACTAAAATTAATACAGCGATTCCATACATACACCTACTTACTGAAACTCATTTGGACATATGCTTCGCAAATCTTTAGCGTACCTTAAAAGACTTACATAACGAAGCTGCAAACATTACAATCAAAAATAGTTCTCTTCACAGTGAATTATGTACAATATATTAAGTTGTAGCTATACTTTTTTTTTGTCTTTTGTATTCGTGTAAAGTTTGGATAATGTGATCGTGTTTTTTTGTATGTAATCGTCTTTTTTTGTTGTTTTGATTGTTTAGGGTTTATGATATCGTCGCTGGAGTGTTGGTATGTAAGGAATTGTTTAGTATATTTTTATTGGTTTCTTAGGGTTTAGGTTGTGTCAGTGTTTGTGTTTATTTTAGTAACTGGCACACTAGTTTATAATTGAAGACATGCAGGGCATAAATTAAAATTTGATACACCTATCATGCATTGGGAAAAAAACAACTTTAAGTGAAATTTAAAAGAAATGATCGCACTGTAATAGACAATCATAAGTAATGTTTATAGATATTAATTTCAAATTATTATTCTGTACAATAAAGTTTTTTAATAATAAGCTGAAAAAATTATTTGTTCTAAAACTGTTTTTTCACTGTAGGCTTGAAAAAACCTAAAAAAATATTAACTATTTTCCTGAAGGTAGGATTAAAACTCAATACAGTAAATTAGAACAGTTGTTAATAATACAGAGAGTGCTGCAATAATAATAATGATAAAATGAAATAATATTAACTGAAATAACTGTCACCAGGTAGAGAAGCTATAAATGTAATCAAGGTTGATATTGTATTTTGAGGATGGCGACAACATGTTTTATTGGGCAATTGATATTATTAATTATTCATTTATATGTCCGTTTCAATAGTTAATTTATTTAGTCTATCATTTACCCACTTAGCGGGACGTCATATAAAATGAATACAATATCTAGGTAACGATAATTAAGTTTGTTGATTCGGAAAATTTTTGTTTTTCGTGACTCCTAAGCTAACCGGTGTAGTACAAGAACCAAAGAGGAGAAAACAGGCAGTTATTTCACATGAATTTTTGATTACTTAATTGAAAACTAGGTATAATTACTAGTCAAAATTGATGAGTCTGCCAAGTATAGGTATGTGGAGTCAAAAATGGACGCTCTTTCAAAACGTTAAAAAAACATTAATTTTTCATTTGGAGCTCTATATCTTAAAATCTATTAACAACACTAGAAAATCTAAAAGAGCATTATTTAAAGAAGAGTAAATTTAAGCTCTAATAGAGCTATTTACGTTTAATATTTCTCGAGATATAGTTTTTTAAAAAGCAAAATTTCATAAAAATATTGTATGGAACGTACTGAAATATAAGTAATTAATTTATTTTGAGAAATCTATATCTCAAAAACCATTTGACGTACAGATGTCTATTAGCACTCAAATTTAAATAGTTTAATGAGCTATAAAGTAGTTTATAACGTTTATTTTCCTAGGAGTAGTATTTTTCATGAAATGTGCTAAAATAAATTTATTTACAGTTGTTCGGACAAATTTCCATTTGCCAAATTTATATTCATATGTGAATATCATAAAAACTACTACCCCTACGAAGATAAGTGTCATAAGCTACTTTATAGTAAGTTAAATTTCCTTTATTTGGAGTTTTGGCAGACATATGTGCGTTTTTTGAGTCTAGAGATATATAATTTCAAAAATCCAACATTTTATACGAAGAACTAGAAATTAACATTTTGTGAGTTTATTTCGTCAAATATCATAAAAACTACTACTCCTACAAAAATAAACATTATTAACTATTTTATAGTAAATTTAACTATGTTTAATTTGAGTGCTAGCAGACATCTCTACGTTTTATGGTTTCTGAAATAAAGTTTTTCATATATCAAAATTATTGTCCCAGCGTTATCATAAATCAATTATTTTAGCAAATATCTTGAAAACTACTATTCTTACGAAGATAAAGGTCATAAACTAGCTTATTTTGAGATTTAGATTTCTCAAAATAAATTAACTAACTACTGATATTTCAGTAAATTTTTATGAAATGTTGCTTTTTAAAAGGCTGTATCTCGAGAACTATTAAACGTAAATAGCTCTTTAGGGCTAATATTTAAGAAAATTTACTCTTCTTTAAATAATGCTCTTTTTTGATTTTCTAGTGTAGGTAGTTTTCGAGATATTGAGCTCCATAAATAAAATAAAAAAAATAATGTTTTTTTTAAGGTTTTGAAACAGCCGCCATTTTTTATTCCCCCTACCTATACTTGGCAAACTAATCAGTTTTGATAAGTAATTATACCTAGTTTTCATTAATGTAATCAAAAATTGTGGTGAGACAACTGCCTTTTTTTCTTCCCGGCTCTTGTACTAGTGTGATCTCTCTCTATTTTTACTAATTTGATAATACTTTTCTATTAAGCATTGTTAGCACAAAAGCCTCTAATTCGTCTGGCTAGTAGAACTATTTTTTAAACCACCCATAGAATTTTAAACCATTTGTTTGAAAACATAGTCCTGAGTTCACTAATGAGTGGCGATTTAACAGTTATTTTAGCTGTAGAAAGAAGACATTTGAGGCGTTCGGTCGTAAAACAGGTTAAAGGTCAAATTGTTTGTTAATTATAATATTTTACCTTCGGCCAGGGGCATGTTTCATATTGAAAGCCAATAGTATTACTTCATAAATACAAGTACACAAAGTATAAAGTGCAAGAACTAATACATTACGTTTCATGATGGGGAAGACTATTAGTGATATTATATGAGTTTAAATGTTAAAAATTATCTGTCTGAAAATTAGAAGTGATTGCAATTGTACCAAATACGAACTATAAGATTAATAATATTATTTTGTACTTTATTATGAGACAGGGTCCAGTAGTCCATCCCTAACCATAACTTAATATCAACTGTTATTGTCCAAACAGATTTCCTAAATATTCTTTCAAAAATTTGTGAAATCAACCTTAAAAAAGTTTATGATGCCAAAAACTGCAGTTCGTGAAACATTTCAGTTACCATATTTTTCGAAAAACGCCTCATTTGTCTAATCCATTTATCAATGTCCTATTCTAGATTATCCTTTGTATATGTATAAATAAGTAAAATATGTAATATATATTATTCATAAAATATATCTATCAGAAGAGCATTACTTTTTTTCAACTGCAAAGGAGTAAATCTGGCTAGGAAGAATATGGGGAGGGGGGAGAGGAAGAGATGGATACATTATGCATTCTTTTTCTACCTCATCTTGAAAATGGCCCGGGCCCGGCCAGGGAAATCTTTCTCTTCACGCTTTTCTTTTTTTTTTTTTTTTCATAATTTCTCTTTAAGGATACACAAATATAACCCCCGTACTGACTACAGCAGGTTTCCTTTTAACAAATGATTTATATTTCCCTCTTTAAAGGGCTTTGTATTAACATAATTTGTGTCAGTATACATTTATGTTATGATATTCCAATATTCTTATTTGTATTGATCATGATTTGTGTTTAGAAACTTAAAAAATTGGTATACCTAGTATTCGTTAAATTGAGGTTCATTATATCGAAATTGATTAAAACATCGTTATTTGAGGTTCAAAAACTCATTTAATTACGTCTATATAACGAATAGTATGGATTTCAACCTCCAAATATGGGAGGGAGGGAGGGAGGGAGAGAGAGAGAGAGAGAGAGAGAGAGAGAGAGAGAGAGA
>NW_027105014.1:254292-283014 GCF_000696795.3 Halyomorpha halys
AGAGAGAGAGAGAGAGAGAGAGAGAGAGAGAGAGAGAGAGAGAGAGAGAGAGAGAGCACCGTGAGAGGCCTCAGGTTTGGATCTCGCGGAACAATACCAAATAGAACCAGGAGCTTCTTAGAAGGACTAGGTGTTAGCATTGGGGATATTGCGATCTTGGCGGAAAATATTATTTTGGATTCCCTGGGGTCATATATACATTTACATTGGAATTAGCTCTAGATTATTCATTGTTTTATTTATTTATTTTAGTAGGTGGTATTTAGTTATTTTTGACTTATGTATTTAATCAAGTATTTCTTTCAACCAACTTTATATTATATTTTCCTTTAAATCTATGTATTAGTTTTGTTTAGGTAAAATGTATTTATTTGTTTGTTTTACTGTAAACTGATCTATTGCTGTGACTAGTGTTTCTCTGGTTTGATCTCACATCGCTGTCTAATAGTGAATTTGTTTAGCGGGTCACTGGAGAGGATTTGGGAGAGTGAATTTTTGATCAAATGAAATAAAAATTGTGAAATAGAATGGACAAGAAAGGGACTGAAAAAAAAGGAATAAATTGAAATATTTGTATTTAGTGTGTAGACCGAACTTGATTGTAAAAGAAAACTGTTGGAAAAAAAAAATGTTTTCTTTTTATTTTATTATATCATGTAAAAATATGTAATTTATATATGTCCGATCACGGATAGATTAGTATGCTGTGTTATTTAGCAACCCGATGTATTTGGGCAGCATCAATGAATAAAGCATTTCTCTCTCTAGCCTTAAAAATATTCAGATAAACTTAAGTAATATTTTCTGTTGGCTCATTGCTTTTCCCATTTTACTTTTACGTTTCCCATTGTCAGCCATCACTGCTGGAAGACACGTACAACACATTTCAATTATAAACAAAACATATTGCATTGGGTCTCAAAATAGAGCTGTCGTTCCTAAAAGTCTGTGGGTCACTAGGCGGGAAATTGAACAATCTGTCCACCCCCACTCTCGACTTGGAGTAAAGGGCATGGGCGTAGGCAGAGGGGAGCAGGGGGGAACCGCGGCTTTTGGGGACGCCAAAAAAAAAAAAAGAAAATAGTCAACTATTATTTGTTATATACCGGATTATATCAAGATACCAAGATGTGAAATTATATTATTAAATATCTTATTAATATTTTCCTATTGGATTCAATATAGTCTCAATCGATAAACATTCTGAATTTGAATGGATAATGTAGTTTTTTTTTTTGTTTTTTTTTTATAAAACCAGTTGGGCTTCGTTTGTTTTACTTTTGACTGTAGATATTTGATGTTGTAGATAACAAATCGTAAAACTATTTCTGTGAATATATGTATATATAGTTGACCGTACAAATTGATATATAAGAAGAATACCAGGGTGGCGGTCAAAAGAGAAACAACAATAGTTTACAACTATTTTTTTTCTCTTTTGACCGCAACTCTGGCATTCTTCTTATATATCTCTGTGAAGTTTGGGTTTTGATTTCTCTCACAGCAACTGCGGAGTTTTGTTTATTTTTATTTTCTAACAATTTCTAAAAGTTACAATATATAGCAAGCGAAGCGTAATCTCAATACTTCGACCCGAAGTTATTAAAAAAAGTTTTCCTTCTTTATTGGCTGGGAGAGAGGAGGGAATAAAACAACCAGATGAAAAATAAAAACTTGATTCCGATCCGGCCCGAACTTTCAGACTGAGTTCAGCTTTCACCACATTTAGTGCTTTTAGGTCGTTTTAACCCCAAGTTCAACAAACTGAAGCGTTTTTGCGGGCTTGATGCTAAAATGGAAAGATGGATATTTTGGTGCAAACCTGCTGTTTCGAAACATTTAAAGATAATATCATTTGTTATCCTAGTCTGGATTACTTAAAATTTTGTAAAGAGCTTAGGGAAAGAATTTGTATGCAGTTGCATCCATAAGGTACAACTATTAGTACTAGAGCCGGGAAGAAAAAAAGGCAATTGTTTCACCCCAATTGTTGATTACTTTAATGAAAACTATGTATAATTACTAGTCAAAACTGAGGAGTCAGCCAAGTATAAGTAGGGGGAATAAAAAAATAGCGGCTGTTTCAAAACCTTAAAAAACATTAATTTTTCATTCAGAGCTCTATATCTTAAAAACTACCTACAACACTAGAAAATCTAAAAAAAAACATTATTCAAAGGAGAGTAAATTTTCTGAAATATTAGCCCTTATAGAGCTATTTACGTCCAATAGTTCTCGAGATATAGCTTTTTTTAAAAAGCAACATTTCATAAAAATTTACTAAAATATACGTACATCAGTTACTTAATTTGTTTTGATAAATCTATATTTCAGGAACTATGTGTCGTACAGATGTCTATTAGCAACCAAATTAAAGCTAGTTTAATGTACTATATTGTGGTTTATGACATTTACCTTCGTAGGAATAGTAGGTTTCATGATATTTGCTGAAATAAACTCACAAAATGTTAATTTCTAGTTGTTCGTTAACTTACAATAAAGTAGTTTATGACACTTATCTTCGTAGGAGTAGTAGTTTTTATAATATTCGCATATGAAAATAATGGCTAATGAAAATTTGTCCGAACAACAATAAATCAATTTATTTTAGCACATTTCATGAAAACTACTACTACTCCGAAGATAAACTTCATAAACTACTTTATAGCTCATTAAATTAGCTTTGATTTGAGTGCTAACAGACATCTGTATGTTAAGTGGTTTGTAGATATAAATTTTTTAAAATAAATTCATTAACTACTGATCTTTCATTACGTTCTATACGACATTTTTATGAAATAATGCTTTTTAAAAAGCTATATCTTGAGAATTATTGAACGTTAATAGCTCTATTAAGGCTTAAAATTTAGCAAATTTAATCTACTTTAAATGATGTCATGTTAGATTTTCTATTGTTGCTGGTAGTTTTAAAGATATAGAGCTCCGAATTAAAAATTAATTATTTTTAACGTTTTTAAAAAACCGTTATTTTTTATTCCCCCTACGTATATCTGACTCACCAATTTTGACTGGTAATTATACATAGTTTTCGTTAAACTAATCAAAAATTAGGGTAAAATAACTGACTTTTTTGTCCTCTTGGGCTCTTGTATTATATGGTTTATAAAAGTGAAACAGACCATAACAATTGAAGCTATAAAAAAAAAAATAACTATATGTCATTAAAAACCGTACCTGATAAAAATGTTTAGAATATCATCAAATATATCAAAACTTGAAAGGGTACTATTCCCTTTCTTAAATTTAAGTTAAACTATTGATGTGTGCTATCTCTATTCAGCATTTGCTTTAATTTTTGCCTTCACGTTTCGATGATTTCCGTTGATATGTTGACTGGCAGTGCAATCTTCACGGTAAGAACCCACTTGACCGCGCAATCCATAGGCCCCCCGAATTACCAGTCGATCATGCAATGACTGATTTCGGCTATTTTTCGAACCAATAGAACAGCCTGTTAAATGTTTGTTTATATTTTAGCGTTGTTGCTGCACTCTTTGTAAACAATAAAATTGAGATTCATAACTTCTTAGAAAACATTAGTCCCTTGTTGCCATCTTTACTGGGCCTCCTTACTCCAGTGATCCATGAATTAGAACTAAACAAGAATAAATTAAGAAATACGATTGCTTCAAGAAAGATTGAGTATTTCATCAGTTATGTAGAACTAATGTAATTAAATGAATTTCAAGAAGTAATCCATTATTTTGCTAATATGAAACCAAGAAAAGTACATCTTGTAAATATTTCTTTTTTATTTTTAATCTTCATTTTTTTTTTTCAAATGCTAAATAAACAAGTAATTCTAGCAGGTGTTGTTTATAATCCAATGTTGTTCAGAAATTAATTTAAAGGGCACCATCTTTAATCTGGAGTACCCCATACTTTAATGAACCCGTGACAACCACATTGGTTAAAGAAGATCTTGTAGACCAGTAAATTATTAGGGCCTATTCGACATATAAAATGATTATGGTGGACACAAATAATTTGTTTTTATTGTTCTTACAGTTTTATTAGTTACGGTTAAGTAACACAAAACGTTCTTACTGTAGTGACAACTAACAACACAAGTACACACACGCTTAGCAACCTTCCAATACTGTTACATACCAGCTTATGATACAATCGATATATTCACAGTTTGCCACAGAGCAACATGTATACAATAAAAAAATAATTTTTACATCACACTTTAACATCCCGCAAGAATAACCTAATACTTTTCTTTTTTTAAAACCTCTTAATTGTAATTTTTAACGCCTTAATTAAAATTCTTTCACTACTCTGGAATAAGATATTCGAAGAACTTTTTCAGTTTCCTTAGGAACTCGTGTTTCATGGAAACCTTAAACTTTGAAAATTAAGCCCATCCGTTGTGGCTCTAACTCCGATCTTTGGCGAACCACGATATTGACTCATGCATTGTTCAACATTCGGTAAGTTGTGAACTCGCCCACCAATTGAGTTACATTCCGGACCGCAACTTCTTGCGAGGTAATAACTTCATGAGACTTGGAGTTCAGCTTTGGAACGGGGTCAAGTTGTTATTGAAGGGTTGATATTAATGCAGGCCCTGAGCCAATCCGGGTATACTTCAAAAGTTTTTTTTTTTATAGAGTTTTGGATTCGAGTTGGTGGGATAATCAACTGCATAAAATAAATTCCACTTTAGAAAATGATACGCTGTTAGTACGGCATGTAAATAGATAAAACGATTATAACGTCTACCGTGATAATACTATTAATATTCATTATCAAAAAAAAATTATTCTCGGATTTTAATTACTTTTTAATGACCCGGAAAAAATCTTAAGTTTTTTTTCCCCTCGCATTTCAGGTCTTCCTTTTTAATTTGTTGGGGATTATCGGGGACAGGGGGTTTCCTCTTTTATCCCCTCACGCGTCATCTTAACATCGTTTGGAAGAAAAATGAATCTTCTGGTTTTCTTTCTTTTTTTTTTTCTTTTTTATTTAGAAATCAGCTGAATTTAATTGGTTGAACGGAAAACGGAAGTACTATATCAGCTTGTCGTCTTAATTTATTTTATTTTTTATCTTTGCAGAAATAATCATATTTTTATTTCTTAAAATAACCCATCCCTCTTTTATTTAGTACAAGGGTTTCTAAAACTATTTGAGTTAATTTAATTTAAAGTTTAAGATTTGAGAACTTAGGACTTGCTTGCAAGAGATCCTCAGAGTTACTATAACCGTAACTGTAACTGTAACCTATATTAATATAATTTTAATAATATAAAATTTCGTTCGAAAGTTTCCAGCAATTTACTCACTATGTACTAACTTTTAAGAAGAATAAGCAAGGTGCTCGAGGTTAATAGTAAAATAAACATTCAGCATAAGTATATGTTACATTTTCTGTTTTATTTTCTTGAATCGAGAAAGATTTCAAGGACAGTAAGTGGTTACGTGATCCTCCCACCCTGATCAAATAACCTCCTTATGCAACCATTGTTCTAGAAAGAATAGGTAGCATTATCTTGTATTGAATACCAAATCCATCAAGGGTTAGTTATAATGTTTTGTTGTTGTTATTCATTTGAAGAGCTGCCTAAAAAAAAGGTGTACAAATTTTATTAATTATTAGATATTACCTTTGCATGCATACACGGTCTCTAAAAAATTACCAAAAATACAATAGGTTTGCAAGTAATCGATCATTGTAAAGCAACTGATAAGGAACTTTAAATAAAAAAATATAACACAAACGGGTGCCAGCAGACTCCCTTGTGGTACTCCTTTATCAACGCGCCATTGATCGTTAGGCCAAATGTTGACCCGGCAGCGGAAGTCGTTTTTTTCCGATGTGCTGCATTGCGATAGCGGTGGAACTGGCTATCTCTATTTCTACGGCCAACTTTTTCTCTTTTTTTTTTCTTCCTTCTGAATATCTTCCCTTATGAAAATACCATGTAATGGCCCTCGTTTACAATATCATCTATTTCAACAATTTAAAAAGAACGAAATTAACATTAATTTTAGAAAAGTAACGAGTACAATATTATTGGACGTTTCTCAGGGGTTAGAAATAAAATACAGAACTGGCTTGATGGTAGAATCTTAATAATTTTAAATTATTTTATACGCTTCCAAAATTAATCATTATCATATGTTTTCTTTAAAAACCGAAGACTTCACATACAATTTGCATTATGGAATTAGCTTTATTTATTAAGGTTTTTTAATATAAAATAGTACAATTAAAATATTAATATAGAAGGAAAGATACCTTAAGGTTTTTGACTATTGTTGAATCAATACAAGAATATTTTTGAGTTCGTTCTAACATAAACAAAACAAGTTAAATATCTAATCATGATTACATATCAGGGGCTAATAATTATTAGGAGAAAAACCTCGAAAATATTTATTTAACTGATGTATTTGATAAAAATTATAATTTAATGCAAAATATAATATTTAAGCAATATTTATATTAATATATGATAAATTAAATTTATCAGACTATAGAAAAAAAATTTTGATTTACATTAGATGTACAAAAATGATCTTTAAGCTTATAGTTCCACTAAGGCCTGTTGAACATATTCGATACTTAGGACTCCATCTTGACAAGAGACTTACTTGGAATCCACATGCAAGACTAAAATGACAAGAAACTGCTCATAAATTTAGATTGCTACTACTTGACAAACGCTCTAAACTTTCCATTCACTTCAAAAAATTATTATACATTACGATAATCAGACCAATTTGGACATATGGAATTGAGCACTGGAGCTCTACCAAACCAACAAATTCCTCCCGCATCCAATCCTTACAATCCAAAATCCAACGTAAAATTCTTGATGCTCTTTATTACGTTACAAATAAACTCATCCCCAAAGACATTAACATCCAATTCGTTGTAGATTTGTTCCAAAACAGATATGCGTCTTTTCATTCCAAACTTCTTACCCATCCTAACCCATTGCTTCTTAATCTCTCGTCTTTAACAATTCCTGGTAATCCTCCGAGGCCTCTGAAAAGAAGATGGCCATGAGACATTCTAATTTAAATTAATGCTTGAAGTGCCATCAAAGGGTGGTTCTTTCCCAAGATTTTCAATGTAAGTGAAACATTCCTCATATTTACTTATTGTGTTTATTATTTGTACAATTGTAAATTACATGAAACAAATAAAAAAAAGGTTAAGTTCTTTTGTTTTATTTTTACGAAATTATAGATTTCTTTATTTTTTTTTACCGTCGGTTATACCGAGGAGTACTTCAAATGTACAGAACTAAAAATGTTTCTTCTGCATTACTCAGCTTAGTCAATGTTTTTTATCTAGAAAATAAAATAACATAATTATTCGGGGGGAGGGAAGGGAGGGTAATACATCGTTATATTTGTCAACAGCCAGCATATTGTTATTCCAGTATTCTTCACTTGCCCAATCTTAATTCAACATTTAAAAGGTTGGCGTACAAGACCCTACCAAAATAGCTGTCATCAGTCTTTCATTCTCATCTGACACGGTAATAACTCCAAAAAGGGTTAGGGCGTTGAAAAGTAACCGCACAGCTGAGGTGCAGGAAAATGGGGAGATGCCTTCTAGATAAAAGATAATGTATTCAGACCTTTCAAAATGATGTATAGCCTCATTTCCGTCTTCAGTGGCTTCGTTTTAGCCGAGGGGAGTGTTTTCTCAGCAACCCCTGTCAGTCACTGGCTACTTCATTTTATCAGCAAAGGATCAAGTCATGGGGAGCTACTGTATCTTTTGGGTGTCGTAAACCCTGTGTGTTGTCTATGTTGTCCATCCTCTGTGGAGCGTAAAGGGCTCACAAAATTCCAAATAGGAAAATTACTAAAGATTGTTCTATTCATAATTAAGCTTTGATTACGTATAGGGGAGATTAGCGTATCTTGGGTCAGCCATTTTATTTGAAAGCTTCATAGTTTCTGAAATGAAAACAATTTTTACAGGTTCATTACTGGTCATGGTTCAAGATGCTCTGGTTATTTTTAAATTGATTTATATTTAGATTATGACTAAGAAAAAATATGCTGAATTTTACTCTCACACCCGTTACGAAGTATTAAATATTTTGTGAGAAATTTCGACTTCACAGAACATGATGTTTCATTGAAGTATTCTACTAGCACATATCAATTCAAAGTGTTTCTACATAATTCAAAATTATTAGCAAATCTAGTAGTATGATTTGGTAATAGTTTTGAATCGAGTTGAAATACACCTTCTGTAACATGTATCGTTTTAAGTATTACCAAGTATTATTTAAAAAAAAAAAATTATTTTCTATTGAAAAGTTCATTATAAAATTCAATATTAACCAATACTAGATATTCTTTCACGAATAACTAAATAACTGTCAACAATAACTAAATATCAATTAAACAATTTCACTTACAGCTAATTCGAGTTGACAATGAACTATCTACATAAAAATATTTGTTAAGGGTATAATAAAAAAAGGTTTTTTATTGGTGAAAGTCTAACGAACTTCATTAGCTTGTTTTCCAAAGTGGCTTTCACTTCGTTGAATTAATTTATCTGGGCCCGGGCAGCTTTTAATTCCAGGCTTATTTGTTAGTCTAATAAATAGTTTGTCTGAAATTAAATTCGTTAACGCTATTTTTCTGGGAGACTGTATTATAGAATGTTTTTAAATAATGTCTGAAAAAAAGAGAAGGACACCTTCAAATAAGGACACCTATTTGTTGGCCTGTTTTATTCGACCTTTTTTATTCTCTGCTTAAATTAAACTTAGTTCTTGTTTACATATAAAATATTTATATGAAATTTTTACAAATGTATACTCATCTGTTGCAAAAAGGCGACTATGGACTACTTAAAGAGATGTGAATCATAAACAATTAAAAAAAAGTGAAAGAAATTTGATTTATGATTTCATTGAAAGATACTACCAAGAAGTGTGTACATCAGTGATATATAGTATTGATAATTATGAATGGGAAAATGACTATACGTAAGGGAGTTAGTCATATCGGTATAAGTGAAATTTTTAATAATTTTGTGTTAATTCCTAGAAGTCTGATTAAAGAAAAACTGATCTAAGTGGCTATTTTTCATTTTTTATCAATATCAGATTTTGTATTATTCTTTTATAAAATTTTATCACTTACAGATGTTTACGTACATACAGGAATTTTCTATCAAAAGTCAATATATTCACTTTATTAGATAAGTCAAATTTCTATTGAAATAGTGATGTGTTACATCACTTGACTGTGGAAAATTCAAATTTTGAAATTGAAAGACTGAAAAGTTTTTATTTTAGAATTTAGTTTTGCCAGAAAAAACATGTACTCAGAATTAGTTATAATAGCTTTTGATAGAAAAATTGTCAATAAATTCAAACAATTTTACTCCACAATTACCTTTAATTAAATCTTCAATAGGTCAGTATTTTACATATTACAAATGGTCCCATAAAAAAATTGTGACTTTCAAAATTATCCCAGCGATTCTAGTAAATCCAGTCATTTTTACCCCATGGGTACACTGAGCCCGAAACCGCAGCCCTAGTGGTCTTTAGGGTTCCCTAACTTCTATGGTACTTAAATTAAACTTTAGACAATTTAGGGTGTCCATAAATCGTATTGGCGCTACTTTTATGATCCATGGATTAAAATCAATTAAGAATGAACTGGGAAGTACCATCGCACTAAGAAAGACGGAATAGTTTGTCTTAATTGCCAATGGAAAGTGATGTACTACAATAAATTGACTTTGAACTAGTAATTCATCATTTTGTTAATTAAAAATCCATAAATGTTGTTACCTTTTATAATGTTTATATATATATTTTTTTAATATTTGTTACTTTTCATATATTGAATGGAACAAAGATTTTAACCAGTATGTTTTCTAGTTTTTACTATTCTTACTAAAAATCCATAATTGGAAAAAAAATTCACTTATCTGATAGCCTCAATGTCTTTTTGTTCACGTAGCTTCAAATTGGTTCTCGACTAAACCCATTTGGTTTCAAAATAAAGATTAAAATTCAATATTACACTCTGGTTTGAACACCTTCATATAGCATTTATTTATTGGGTATGTGTTTGCGTTTATGATATAGTACCATAATCGATTTCAGATTACAGATTTGTATTATTTGTTTATACAGGTACAAAACCTTATTATTTAATTCCTTATATAATTTATTCTCCTAAAACCAAGACTTATTCGCTTAACAAAGATATGAATCATTAAGAGTTGAAAATAGACATTTTATGGTTTCTCGTTTTTGTTGAATATTGTTTCTATCGAAACGAATTGTCGAATATTTTTCATTCCAAACTTGGTAAATATTACTAAAGAATTAAGGCAAGGAACAAACTTTTTGTAAATCATACATGATTATTTCTTCAATACCTGTTAAAATGATTTTTTTTTAAATTGATTTAAAGTCAATCGTATAATCATTGTTTTATCCATGGTCATAGCTAACCTATGTTATATGCACTAAGTATGGTAATACACTTACTCTTAAGATTGTTTGAATCGATAAAGATCGGATTTCTGAAGCCTGAAGCTGCTTCAGTCAGGTGCAGTTATCCTCCTCTCTTAAGCCGGAGCACTCAAAAGAATTTGTGTTGGTCGGATTTGCAGAATGGACAAGAGGATTAGCCTCCTGCTGACTGGGCGGGTGGCGAATTGGAAGGCAGAGGAGGAATATAAAGTATCTCTACATCATTCATGTGTATTCCTGGCGGAGTGTTTGTAAAAGAGGTCCTGGGGAAGGCTCCACAATGACCGGCACACGTGTCCTTTTTGGGACAACTAGACCGTGGGGCGTATTTAGGGTAACTTCTCTCGGGTATACGTGGGGTGGTCATTATGTTCTGGTACTACAATAAGATCTTCCTTCTGAAATCGCGTTATGGGATAAATTCATCCAACCAATATTACACCGAAGGAGGTTGTATTGACTTGTGTAATCTGGAATTTAATGTGTCTCTTTTGCAACGACATCTATATTTCTCATCTGGATCTTTACAATAACTATTTCCTGGCGTTGCCACAATTTCCGTTTGTTTCAAATTAATAAATTGCCACTGAGGTAGGCGTATCTCAAGTTCATCGTTAAGCGTTTCGATATTTTTTTTTATTTATTATTTTGAATAATGGACTTTTTTAGTCGACTAAGATAGAGAAAAAATATAGTGTTTTGGAACCGATATTTCATTGCACTAAAGTATTAAAAAATTAAATATCTCTTAAACGAACAAATCCATTTTGTCGCTTTTTTTTTTTATTTTTGTTGAGCCCAGACTGTTCTGACTATTTTGATTAAATATTTACCTGAAATCGTCTACTTAAAGCCTGTATCTATGCGAATATAGAACAAAACCCTGAGAAAACAAAAGAAAAAAAACAATAAACAGTGAAGAAACGAAAACAGTAATATTTACCTATATATGTTGAATTATGCGATGGTTATTAGTCAGTAATGAGATAAATATCTCAAAGCTTTATTCAAAGTATATTAAACAATATCTATCGAATGATATCTATATATATATTTTTTTATGAACTGTTGTTTGAAACATAATTAAATGACAAAAAAAAAAAAAATTAAGTAAAAAATAAAGAATCTTTGAAGTTGGACCATTCAAAGATATAGGTATACGATTTTTACCCATGTTTCTAAAAATATTTTGGTTTGGTTCACGTAGATAAGCATTCAATTTTTATTAGTTTTTGGAATAACTCGATACACTCTTCCCTGTGGAACACCGAAGCTAGGAATATGCATCTTATCTAATTCTTAAATATGTCAGTATGATTAATAAAACATATCTAACATTAATACAAAATATATCTAGCATTTATTAAATAATTTATGATCGATGCGTATATAACAATTTTTTCGTCTTTAAGTGTCATAATATAATTTATTGCTGCTATAATCAGTATTCTACTGTGTTGTTACTGATTTTAGGTGGTAGCTGTATTTGTTATGACTGTTAGCTTGATATATTATCATATATCTATAATAAAATATATCGTGCAATAAAAGTGAATATAATACTTGAATAAAATACGGCATAAATTATATAATAAGTATAATTATAAATAAATCGTTGGAAATATTATCGTAAAACTGGAGTGAAGGAGAATTTGAAAAGAGATGGATATAGTGATAGATAGAAAGAGGAAACGTGAGATAGAGAGGGAACTCTGACATCACTCCAGAGCACATGATGGAGGAACAATGCCCTCAAAGTGTTCCTACTAAATAAAGGGCATTAGGGAAGAAAGTATGTTTTGTCCTCATCTCGCCCCTAAAAAATAAAAATAAAATAACCTTATCTAATGTTCCTTTTTTTTTTTTTTTTTTTTTTTTTGTATTTTTGTAATAAATGATTTATATAAAATCTATTATAGAATTTTCAAGTCAATTAAAATATTTTCTATATCAAATGTTACCTTTTCCATATCAACTGTAACTTTTTCCATTTCAGTTGACATCTTTTCCATTTCAAATGAACTTTTTCCATTTTAATCATAAGCCAATCAGACTTAAATAATTACATAAAATTTATAATTCCTTTCTTTTATTAATTAAAAATAATTATATTATATTCAATAATTACATTTAGAATAATTTCAACATAAGCATCCGACATTAATTTTATTTACTAGATAAAATTTATTAGGTGCTAATATCTATTAGATATAAAATTATGTTATGGTTGTTTATTTATTTTTAAATGGTTATTAATATAATTGTATTTTTGTTTTGTTTTTTAGGAGAGATGTAGATTTAAACCATGTAATCATCGTTCATTGAATTTCCAAGTTACTAATGGTTCGGTATAGATATTGATTTTTAGGTCTCACTAGATTTTATTTTCGAATCTACTGTAGTATTTATAACTGCACATACACATTTCGATTTATTGTTTCTTTAGGAGTTTTTGGCTATACAGTGAACTTTTTCGGGGGTTCTAACTCTTTTTAGGATTGGATTTTACACAGTGCTTGCTTATTTTGAATTATTGTTTCTTCTTTTTAATTTTCTTCGATGTAGGGATTTTCATTTATCTGAGTTCTGGTTCTGTTTATTCATTCAGATTTTCAAAGATATACATATAAATAATTTAATGGAATTAATAAGTATTTAAAATTTAGTAAACAATTATAATTCCATTTTTTATTAATTTTATATCAAGTTAAAATTATCGAATAGTATAGATTATCCAATAAATGAAATGAATATCGGATAATCGAAATGTGTATGTGCGGTTATAAATATTACTGTAGGTTCGAAAATCTTGTAAAACCTAAAAATCGATATTTATATCGTACCATTAGTAATTGTGAAATACAATTAAAGGTAATTACATGGTTTAAATATAAACCTTTCCTAAAGGTAATATAGCATTTTTGTGTTTACATCCATCCAGTAAGATCTGATTAAGTTTAATTACTATTTGAGTTATTTTCACCACTCCCGTACCCTCTTCGTTTTGTATATTACACACGGTCTAACAACGATCTTCCAATACTTCTGTTTTTATTAGAACATTGTATTAATAGACGAAGAATATTTTCAACGATATATACATTTAATACAACTCAACTGAGGAGTTTTCTATCAAGGATCAATATATCCACATTTAGAAAATAATAATTCAAAAATTATCAGGGTATCTCATGTAGAGAAATAAAATTTATTTTTAAAATAAAAAATTATCAGGAGAAAATGTAAATTTTGAAATAAAGTTAATAAGTTTTCGGTACAGAATTTAAATTTAAAATAAAAATTACTTTACAGAAGTGGATATATTAATTTTTTTTATAGAAAAGCCAACTATTAAGAAATTTAAAGTTTAAAACGATTGAATTATTATATAATTAAATATAAATTTATTAGCGAAGCTTTTATTTATTACGACTGGTTAGAGTAAATAAAATAATAGTTGCTGCATAGTAATTAGTAATACTGATGAACACTTCATGTTTTTAACTGTTCGTCGCATGTAAACTCTGAGATCAATGTAAAGTAAGAAATCCTACAAAACAAAATCAGAAATAACTAAATAAAAAATTCCTTTCCCGGTTGACTTTCAAGTATGTACGGAAGTTCTGGGCCCAACAGCCCAAATATTGGTAGACTTGGATTGGACTTTGACAGCTGAATGATTTAAAAAAAATAAAGACTAACTAAAATAGCCATTGCCATAGTGGGCAATGGAATAGCAGTTTAGAAATCCCCCGATCTGATCTGCAGACAAAACCTAAGGCTTGTATCCAATATAAAAAAACAATCGTGTTCCACCAATTCAATTTTACTATTATTCAATTATATCATTATATCAGTTACTATTATTCAATCTCACTCTTCGTCCGCACCCATTTGTTTTATCTTTCAAATAAAGTATAATCGTAATTATATATCTAATTATAACTGATTTTCATGGAATATTAGATTAAATAACAGGGGTGTTATTCGATAGTACAACCATGGATTGTACTAATTTCGAGTAATATTATTCTCGATTTGTGCTTCAAATAATATGAATAAAAGCATGGTAACATGAACAGTTGCTAAACAAACATAGTAAGTTCTTCAGGTATCCGCCACTTGAAAGTAATTGAAGTACTTGATAACACCTGTAATTAAGGTTGCGCCACTCACGAGCGAAGAGTTCATCAAGCAGAAGTTTGTCCAAGCAATTAACCGAAAACACTTCAGTAAACTCGAGAAATAACTACGGTAACAATTAAATGTATAAACGACTCCTCGAAATTATGAGGAATCTCGTGTCCTCAGTATTTCAGGTCCAGGAGTGTTGGGGCATGTTCGAGAACTAAGGACTTTAAAATTATGCCATAATTGCAACTGCTTTGTTATTAAAAATTAATTAATAATAATTAAATATTAGCCAGTAATTAGTAATATATTTTCATGCTAAAGATTAAAATTGATTCAAAACTGGTACCAGGTGGAAGGGCTCGATTTGTAGACTTTACTGTACTGAATAAGGAATATTGGAATAATTTACTCATGCCATTTATTCAACTGAATTATTCCAAACATTTAAATTCTAAATTTCGAAAATTAAAAATTACTCTTAAATTTGATGAGAGTGAGGTAAATCAGTGGGCAAGGCACTGAATTCCTAATTCCTGTATTTTAGTTTGAGTCCTGTGATAGATAATTATTTATTCTAGTAAATCTGGGGTCGAGTGATCTCTCTGTAGTACAAGAGTCCAAGAGGAGGAGTAATTTATCTTCGTAGGAGTAGTAGTTTTTATGATATTTTCAAAACTTTTATCCGAACCTAGAAATTAATATTTTGTGAATTTAATTTGGAAAATATCTTAAAAAGTACTACTCCTACGAAGATAAACGTCCATAAACTACTTTATAGTACATTAGTACTAGCTTTAATTTGAGCGCTGCTTGAATCTGTACGTCTTATGGTTCCTAAGATATACTTTTTCATAAATCAAAATTTTTATCCGTACAACTAGAAATCAACATTTTGTCGAATATTATGAAAACTACTACTCCTATGAAGATGAACATTGTAAACTAATTTATAGTACATTAAACTAGCTCTGACTTGAGTTCTAATAGACATCTGTACGTAGAATATTTTTTTATATATATATTTCTCAAAATAACTTCTCTAACTATTGATTTTGCAGTGCATTCTTAATGAAATGTATCTTTTTAAAAAGTTATATATTGAGAACTATTGAACTTAAATAGCTCTATTAGAGCTCATATTTTAGCAAATTTACTCTACTTTAAATTATGTTCTGTTAGGTTTCCTAGTGATGCTGGTAATTTACAAGATATTGAGCTCCAAATAAAAATTTAAATTTTCAACGTTTTGAAACAGGCGATATTTTTTATTCCCTCTATCTATACTTTTAATTTTACTAGTAATTATATAAAGTTTTCATTAAAGTAATAAAGAATTGGGAGGAAATAACTGCCTTTATTTATCCCGGCCCTTCATTGGGTTGGATGCAAAACCTTGCGGTTGGGTTTCGTATCATATTCCTAGTACAACAGTTTGTCAGAAAGATTATTTCTTTACTGAATAAAGAGTCCTAATACTTTGAGGTTAATTTTTTATTTTAAACTACATTGTTGTTAGGGAATCCTATACTTTAATCTAAACACAAAGTTCCATTATTAAAATTTATAGCATCAGCTTTAATTTAAAAACTTTATTAGTTGAAATTACAATCAGGTTCATTACCAAATTAGTTGTTGACTGCTAATTTACAAAAAAATTAAACTAAACAGGATAAACATATTATTCTTTTAATATTATCACTGTTGGTATCAAACTAGTGGAGCTTCCGACATTTTAGTCTTCTTATTGGGGCATCGATATTGAGGGAATGGACTGACCCAGCATTCGTCTAATCTTGTAACTCACACGATAAGACGGCGAATTTTTTTTCAACTGTAAGTATTCGGAGATATTGCAGAATACCGTCATTTCTGATGTTCCAGTGTGTATTAACAATTATCCTCAGAACTTAATTTTGAAATCATTATATAATTTGGTTTTGAGTACCTCATCCATCCCCACAGGGATGGATTGGATTCTAAATGTCCAAACATGTTTTAGGACTTCTTTGTACTTAAGAAGTTTATTGACTTGAGTATGCTGTGTACGTGGCAGTCCAATGCAGTTGTTTATAATTTCCTGTGGATAGAACTGTTACGTTAAAGCCATGGCGCCATTTTTTGCCTCCGAGATATTACTGCCATAAGACAGAACGAGAATCGGGCCTAAAACAATTCCCTGCGGAACACCGGGACATATTTAATAGATCCCGCAATTAGAACTCTCTTGTATTATGATGAAGTATCTATTAGATAAATTAGACTGTAAGAGCTGAGCATATTGTCCAGGAAAGGTTTTATTAAGCTTATAGGTAAGCCCGTGAAAAATTGTTTGGAAATCCTACATAGCTTCCAGTAAGACATCTTATTAAACTTTTCCTTTTTCAATGACTTTCTCAATTCGATCAGTGATTATATTTACCTATAAAATAATTTATTTACACTTTTCTTCTGAAATTACGCATCTTTCACTGTTTATCAATCCAAACGTTCAGTTAGATTTAGTTCCACAGTACAACAGAATCATAAAACTGAGATAGCTTTCAGATCATTTTGTGTTCAAAAATAACTATTAAATTTGACAGAAGAGCGTTATCAGAACTCGGCTTAAATATTGCGATATTTCTTGGGGCCTTTTACAGAGCCACTTTCCATTAGACTAACTCAAAAATAACGAGGAAACTCAATTTCTCAACTCTTTCTGATAAAGTTTGTAAAAGATGACCCTCCTCCCCGCTACTCTACTCCTGCCTTTTAGATCCATCTAACTTTCAACTTTTCTTTCCCAGAACTCACAAGTTACAAGAAAACCGTTTTAGTCCGTTCACGCATCTCTTTTTCTTTCAATGGGAAGAATAATAGTAAATCCTGATTTATTTCATTTTTATGGAATAGGCGTGGCATAGTCATGGTAGTTCAACCAGGTTATATGGAAATTAAGAACTATTTAATCTTAATAGAACGAACTCGGACCTAAGATGTTTTGACAGTAAGCAGAGGATATGTAGTTCTATGCAAGCATTTTTACTAATGAAAATTAACTTGTGTACCCTCTATTTTTTTTAAATTGATATTATAATATTTTTCAACTTGAATTTACTACTACTTTGAACTACACACTATGATTTAAGGTATTTTGTCCACATGGATTTTTTTAGACTTTTGATTTGTCAAAAAGATAGCTATTAAGAACTGACAAGAATTAAATCCCGTCTTTTTAGGAATTGCTTTCAGCTAACACTTGTTTTTGGTGCACTCAATCTCAGCTACTAGTTATAAGAATGTACCTCTGCCAAAAAAACAATATAATTATTCCATTTTTTTTAATTCATCGCTGTTTTATATTATTATGTATTATATTTTTATAAATTGTTTATTTTTTTATATTATATTACGATTTTAAAATTTTATCCAAAAATCTCAATTCCACTTCTTGTTCCAGCTCCATTGTGAAATATAATTTTTCATGGTGGCTATCTAATGCCTCTAGCAATTTATTAATATATTTTTTATTCAAAATGCAAAATATACCATATATTCCGATACGTAACATAATTTTCACATTCATGGATTTAATGGGAGTATTTTCTATCAAATAATTCAACACTAATCCGGCTAATGGTACTCATAAGATACCACCCATGGTTTTTTTAATTTGTACCATCAATGACAAACTTTCAAGGCTATGATCACGTTGTTTACAATTGTTATTTGATCCTATTGAAGTATATTAACATGCAATATGATATATATAGCTAAAATATCATATCGTTTGTTTGTTATTTTTGTTTAATGCCGTAAAACATCATTGGTAATTAACGCCATTTATTTCTTATTTAATTTTGCTTACATTTGTTATATTTTATTTCTTTTTTTTTTAAATTTTATTATTATTATTTTTTGTCTGTTTATATCGTTTATTGCCTTTATTAAACAATATATTCTTTTATTAAAGAAATATTTGTTCGTCGAATTTCCTACCTCTGCCTATAGGATACGTCTTTTCCCCATCTTGTTTACGATGAGATAAGGTAAATTAGTTTGGCTCAAAAGGAATATAGATCAAGAGGGCGGGGGATAGTATCGAATACCGTTAGGCAACTCGTCGAGATATTAGATAGGAGAAGGAATCTGGAGGGGAATGGGGCTCTAGCCCCGAGGGACTTGTTCTCTGCCTGGGGTAGCTTGGAAAATGGAAAAGTCCCCGACCATGAATATGAAGGAGGGTAATGATATTTGGGTCTTCTGATTACGGGGGCGGTTTCAATTGCCCCGAGCTACTGCATCAGCCATGCAAATGCACTTCCTGGGGGGATTTATTGAGATATTAGTGTAATTTTGAGGGGGCGCTCTTTGTTATTTAGTATTGTTTTAGAATCGAACCATAGAGGGAAAGGTAACAGCATAAATCGCATGATTCATGAGGAACAATCAAGAATGGTTTCAGAAGAATACAGATCATTTTATCTTTTTTTTTTTTTCCTGAGAATGTATTTTATTTCCGATATTTCATCCTTACCTTTCAGAGGAATTCATCAGTATTCGGAAAGTATAATGCACTCCCTAGAGAATATGTTAACAGTGGGTATGATTTATTTTGTTGCGGAGAAGAAGCCTAAAAATAACAGAATACAGGTTATTATATGAGCCGTTAAGTGCACACATTGATTAACTCCATAAAACAAAAAGTTGAGAAACGCGATAAAGTACTGTATATTGTTTTCTAAAATTCCTGTCATAATATAAATTCAAATATATATTGTAGAATCCATAAATACAGATATAGCTTTCATCTAACGGTATATAAAATTAATAAGAAAGAATAGCCAAAAAATAATCGTCGGTAATGGTACAGTTCTTGATGCAGATATGCATCTGCATTTTATATCGACTAATGTTTTTACTTTTCCTCCCTTATTCCTGTATGCCAAACCTTTTGCTCTGTTATGCTTTTGTAAATTTTGTGTCCATTTATTAGGATTACTTCTTTTACTTCCAATCAATGTGTTTATTGGGAAATTTGTACTGTTGGAATCAGATGAATCTGGGGAAAACGATAAACGGCTTCTTGGACCAGACTTTCTCTTGATTAATCTTATTGAAGAACCATCACTGTTTTCCTCATCCACATTGTTATTTGCCTCACCCATCTTGATTATAACGGTATAATATTTATTTCTTTAAAAACAATCTGGGAATAATGTTGAAAATACCAAGAGAATATGTAGTCCATATAATATTGGTGAAGTATAGAATAACATTCAGCATGCGAGATCACTGTTATACTAACTTCCGTTTGCATTGCGCTTCTTTTCATCTTTTTGCCGATGTGATTTTGTTACAAATATCGTTGAGGGGGGGGGGGGGGAAAGCACTTTCGGCTATAACTAAAAAGAGCGATGATGCACGGTCGGAACAAATAATAATATAATATAATTGTGTTGTTGAAACTATTTACTACATTAGAGTATGGAGTTAATCACAATGGCTTCTGAAATAAATTACTTATTATTCAATTGCCAAAAAAAAATTGGCGTTTAATGGTGTTAATCTGTATTATTCAGGAAAGCTATAATAAATATAAAAAGTAATGATTATACCAAGTGCTTTGACACTTAAATTTAAAATTTTTCAAATAGTGCACTTCACGGCTCATATCATATTTTCCACCTCCTATAAATCATACGTTAAGCCTTATGTGGAGGGCGATGCTGAAAGTTTGATAACCTCCTCTGAACCGGCACAAGAAAAAATAGACAATGTCTAAAATGATGCCTCACAGATAATTATTGACGAAGTGAATTCGACACCCATTGCAGTTAAGGAACTCCAAAAAGGTTTCGTTCCACTTTAGTATAAGAAAGAGAAACTGCACCTTTTCTGTTGGAAGAGCTTATACAACGAGAGGATCACTGGTATGCTTTCCGTAAAGCAGCTGAAATATTCAAGTCCCAACGCACTGCTTATCAAACGCAGAGAAAATGAAAAACTATTGATAGACCCATTGACTAATTGTTAAATATTTAGATACTACGAGAGAGGAAATGGCCAAATAGTATAAAATATCTTGATTTGTTGTAGAAAAAAAAATTACCTTTATCTAGAAGACTTACATTGAGTACATTGGGTGAGAAATTTTATAAAATATTAGAATATATACCATGTAATTTTTACAATATCAATTTCGGTTGTATATTCAGACCTTGGATTTCCATTTCCATGACGTTACAGTCCGATGTGATGAAAGCTAATATAATTTTTAGTAATTTAAAGGCAAAAATAATATTTGTTTAATTTTTGAAAAAGAAATATAATAACAAATATAATATATTATATAAAAATATAATAACAAAGGAACGAGGCTAAACTACAAACTACTTTTCTCTTCTTTTTCTTCTATAAAAAATATTAATGAAAGTAAATTTAATTGCGGATAATATTTCAATATTATTACCTAATTCGTCCCATGAAGATTATTAATTCTACGAAAATAAAAAAAGGAAGTTAACGTACAAGGACATAAATAAAAAAATCAAAACTTTCACTTTCTATAATATTCGTATTTATGGTTTCTCGAGATGAAAATAAAATTTGATCAATTTTTTTAAATTTCCAAAATTACAAAAGTTTAAAAAATATTACAAAGCTGTGTACATATGAATGTAATAACATATGAGACGGTCTAGGATTTATCCGATTCGCACTCCTGCCTTTATTTTTCTCTTTTTTTTTCAATTAACCAATTATTTTTTTAATACATTGTATTTTTTATTGTTTACTATTGCTAAAAATGATAACTGGTTATTTTTTTTTCAAATAAAATTCAATTCAAAAAAATTAAAGGTACTCTAGGGAAAAATTTATTGAACTATTTCGATAAGGATAGAACCTTGCCGATATTAAAGATTATTTATTTTTACAATGAAGTACAGAATAAACTCCATTATAAATTAAAATTGCTGGAGGCGTTTTTTTTTTTTAAATCAATAGAATGTATAAAATCGATTATATAGAGTTGCGTTCAATAAAACTTGGCTGTTCATGACCACACAGACCAGTTTGCGAGACATGGAGATTTGCTAATTGGAAAGTTTTCAAAAATTCCATATATCGGTAAGTGAAACTCAAAAATTACTGCTAGCTGGAGTTAATAGATAGTTGAGGGAGTATATTTGTAGCTATTACTAAAGTTTAGTTTTCTTTAAATTAAAATAATCACCTCGTTTAAGCCCAGAGTTCTTAACTCCTTACTGTCACAACCATTAAAGCCTAGACTTAAGTTGCTGGTACTAATCCCGGGGCTAGCTCCAAGGCACAGCTACTCCGACCGCTAAGAGCGAGCCGTTATATTTCCTTAGTCCGCGAAGCATTAAGTCTAAATAAGAGGGCTTAAGTCCTTCCTGGAGACCGTGCTCAAGTCCCGCGTAATTTCACCCCCCACCTCCTCCACTCTGTGACGTTTTAATAATATAATTCAAAGCCGCCCCGACACCCCTATGCGGTGTTTACATTACACCAAAGCCTCATATATCAACTTGCTCTTGGCTGCGAGATTAACGGCCTTATCAGGCCCCAATTAAGGTATCACCGGAGAAGGGCTGTTATCAATATTAAGGAGATGCCACAACATTATCCGCATTTTAGAGTTATGTTTTGCAGCGCTATAAATCATCAAACCACCCACGTTTTGAATAAACTTCTAATTACTGAAATTGGTAACTATTCAAAAACAACTACTCAGAGTTAAAAAAAACCAGAAGAACAATATTCTGTTAAAACTCTTTGACCCTTGTTCTGAAAATGGAATGAGAACGCCAAAAATTGATATTCATTGCTTAATTTGATTCCAAGGGTTTAAAATATTTTGCACTTTTTGCCTTATTTTCAAGGGAATAAAACCCTCTTCATTTACTTTGGACATCCGTCCATTATCTAGTCCGCATTACAATTATATTAGAAATGTTAGATTATGTTAACTTTAAATTTACTATTAATTTATTTTTTATATTTTGAGATTTATTAGCATTCTCACTGTAGTTCCTTTATTTAATAGTACAACATTTGTTTGTAGGGAATAACATATATTTAAACGTGAATAAAAAGATTGTTATAATCTAACATATCTGATATGTAGATTTAACTTGATAATGAATAAATTTCCGAAGTAAATAAAAAGGAAAGAAGTTTTGAGTGTTTTTTCCTTAAAAAAGAAAGGAAAATCAATAAAACAAATTTTTTTCGATAAAAAGAATCCTAATAAGAAAATACAGCAAGCGAAATGTGCAAACACTTTTAATATTTAATTTAATAAATCTTGAGGAGTTTTGTTAATGATTTAATTATAAATTAAGTTCTGTTCTATTTTGACACATTTTCATAAAATGAATTGTGATGGTCAACAAGGCAATGAATTGATTTTTCTGAATATATGAAGATACTTATTAAAATTATTTATTAAAAGTAAATACTACAAAATTTTTAAGTCGAAATATATATATTTATTATTATAAATAGGAAAGACGTATTGAGGCGTCTTTTACTTCTTCGTAACTAAATACTGGTCATTTACGCCAAAAAGGTTAATTAAATTGATTATTCATCCTTTTATTTCTATTTTTTTTTGTAACAATGCATGAAATGTATTTGTATATGTAAAAATTACCATCTACATTGTATTGTTCAAGGATCAGCGATCCAAAATAAATCCTGAATTCGTAATTATATATTTTTATAATAAAATTGAAGAGACGTTTTAGAGAAGAGGGTGTTCGCTTGACGTGTTCTCCAAAATAAAAAATGATCTATAACGTTTTTTTACTGCTTATTTGTATTATCATAAGAGTTGAACTGTATTATAATAATACTACAATATTCCACTTATATGTTGACTAAATAAAGATTAAACTAAATAAGATAACATAAATTTATTACATTATAAAAACAAAGAACTTAAAAAAATAAATAAATAAAAAGCAAAATAAGTAAATAATTAAGAAATATGAAGCTAATTTAATATTAGACAAATGAGGCTTCCACCAAGACAAGTTCAATTCCAAAGTCCTAATTTTTTGTATATTTAATAAACAGTTTAAGTACTAGATTAACATAAGGTCAAAGAATATTTTTCTGTAAAAGTGATTCAATTGTAAGATTTTATTTTTAATCTCGTGATAACATAAACAAATAAAATTAAATACAGTGAAAAGTTATTTAAGGTATTAAGGTAGTAAAGAACGTATTTTTTAATGAATAAAATAAATTAATGAATCAATTTTGATACAATTGAACGTTAGGAATAAAATAACAATATTTTTGAAGTAAAATAATTATCTCATATAATTATCATAATAATTATGGTGATAAATAACAAAAAGTTGGTACTTTTTGCAAATAATATTTTATCTTAAATTATTTATTGTTTCTCTCATTTCTTTAAACATAAAAAAATTGAAATCTATATAAATAAGCATCCCAGATTCAAGTGCATTAAAGATGCAGCCTGAATCAGCCAATAAATTTGGGTGCTCAAGGCACATACGATTGAAACTCCTACAAGCCCCAAGTCAAGTTCTACACTTGCTTCTGGACTTAGTTTCGAAGTGAGCTGACTTGACTAATGAGGTGAACTAGTCTACGCTAAAAGCTTAACCAACATCCGAACTGAGCAATCTTCTAATACTAAGCATATGTCAAAAGGTAATGAGACGATTAAAATACAATATTTTATAATTATTTATTGTTATTCAGTTATACGCCTTACATGAATCTTTGTTATTTGTCGTTTTTTTTTTTCTGACTTGGAACATATTGTGTTCATTAATCTATTTTTTTTTTGCCAGTTAAAAATTCACGAATAAAAAAAATAATTTTATCATTAGTACTTTCATGTAAAAATGCTCATAACTTGATGTTAATAAAAAACAAAATTTTAAATCACTAAAACTATACATCTATCATAAAGTCAAAGATATCATATTTACCGTTAAAAATATAAAACTTAATAAAGTCAAGAAATGTCTACTAAAATCTTACATTTTTGCTTTTTTAAATGTTAGTATTTTAAAAAAATGTAAGAATATAAATTAAAATTAAAATGAATAAAGTATCTGGAACATTGCCATCAGTAATTGTGCAGTATAAAGAATTTTCATTAGAGTATTCTAAGAGAGGGGAATGATGGAAGATTTTCATTTCAATCTCAAGTAAAGTCCAATTTTCTTCCTGAAATTAAAAAACTTTTTTTTCCAATAGTTTACGGTCTATATCAGCTCTCTTCAACTATGGAGAATTCATCTTACGCTACTGTAAAAGAGGGTTGGTTAGTATTTTATATCTTATACGCTTCGGTAGTTTTATCCTAAATTGTAATTTAAAATTGATTGGAGAATGGTCGGGGGGTGCCGTCAGCAAAAAAAAAAATAAATAAACAAAAAATTATTTATTTATGCCGTCGTTTCGACCTGAGTTTCAGGTCTTCATCAGGGATTCTAGCGGGCATCTTGCTAACGGCACCTCCCGCCCATCTTCTCCAATCTGTAACCTACGGTCAACTATCTACACCTCATTATGTAATTTAAAATAATGAATCCGAATTACAGATTTTTATGGAACGTTATGTTTTCTTTATTAGTTAGGATTGATATTTTATTTATAGAATTACATTTTATCATTAAGGAAAAGGAGTTGCTTAGTGGTTTGAGACACAGGACAAAATCTTCAAAAAGTGAGCAGCATGTCCTATTGTGAAAAAATTTGGTGGTTGATTGAACAAAAAGTAATACGTTCTTATCAAGTCAATCAAAATTGTTCATGTTCCAAAATCGATAGTGGACGAGTAGTTTGACTGGATCACCATTGCAAATTATAGGCAAATGTGAAGGTCAATATTGGATAAAAAAGTGAATAACAATGGTGAAAATACTTGCTCCTATATTGGTAATATTCATACTTACTTTTTAGTGTGACTCTCAAGTAAAAACTTTTTATCTTTGCGAGTTTTTGATTAGGATTTTACTTGTTTTTCTCTAACTTCAACTCTCGTTTATTTGCTTGCTAGCCCCTTGATCACGGGTAGAGTTAAGATAAAATAGATAATTGATTAAAAATAAGAACAATACTTTATACAATACTTTTTTTTGTCACCCTCCCTTGCCATTTCTGGCATACGGGGTGCGGAAGCAGTGGGGTAGTGCACTGGGGTTTGCGCACGCCACTGCTCCCAAGGATCACCAATTTTTTTTTTTATTCTTTTATTAATTATTCAATTATTAATTTTTTCACTCTGGTGCAGTCCGCAGTCTCCCGATTTAGCGAGTCAAAATTATATCAGTAACGATTTAAATCTTCTCTCTTCATAGAAAATATTATACAGAACTATCCATAGTAATCGATCAAGTCAAATTTTGATCTTAGTAAGATCACAAAAACAGGTCGATACGATTTAAAATCTATCAAAGATGACATCGTGTTCTGAACCCGGTACATGCCCAATTTGAATAATATTAGCCCATTTTATTTGTTTAAAATTTAGGCAGTCGCTACAAAATTTGATCGTATATTAAATTGTTATTGGTGTAGGTAACCGGAAACCTCAAACTTAGGTCTAATACCTTTCTTCTGAATATGATGAGTAGTTTTGATTTTTTCATAATTTCACCCATAAAATTAATGTTTCCTTAAACATGAGCCATTTATAGGATTATTAATGGAAATTCAGTGTAATCGTTAAACATATTTTTTTTTCATTGGCGCGACAGATCGTGGAGGTCCAAGGCCTCGGGCGATGTACTTAAGAAATACATCGCGCGTTTCCTGACGTGGTTTTCATAGGGTGGGTCCGTCACTCCCACGTCTATTTTTGTGAGTGCCACCCATTGGCTAACTGGCCTCACAAATGCCCGGGAGGAGATTGTGAGTGAGTATTGCATAATGTTTGCTTAAAAAAAATTCCGGGTAGGGCCGGGCTCGATTTCGCAATCTATGGGTTGGCAGACAGCGTTAAACACATAAAAACTGTAAATAGTTTTTCATCATGACGTCTTTAGTTTAAAATATAACAGTAATAATTTTCATACTTATACACGCGATCAAATAAATATCTAAGAGGTACAAAAACTATTTGAAGTTAGGATAATTTAAATATAGTTTCTTCCTAATTTTATTTTTTTTTGTTTATCCCACCTTAATGATACCACTTTATTCAATATCTCAGTTTTTATAGCTATTTATCAATTTCTAAATAAGTCCACTTTATTTCTGTATACACGTAAGAAAATAGGCAATACCATGAAGCATATGCTATTTACATGTAAATTTACGGATGCTCTAGAAAACATGGCCCAAGATTCCATATCCTCCTATTGACTCGACGGAAGACTGACCCTTTGTGCTGGGCTATGGGGTGGATATTGCGTTGACAAACAGCCTCGAACCCTCCGAAATATTTGGGGTCCTGTCTCTATGGTCCTCATAACTCTTGTAATTTATTCCATTCTGTTACTTTTTTACTGCTTTCAAAGATAGCTTTGCGATGGAAACTTCCTAAATAAATTCTCGGTCGTTAGTTATTGCCTCAGTTCGATATTATGTAAATAAAATTATTTTTATGAGTTCATTTTTTACCCCTATTCTGTCTATGGTTTGGAAAGGGTTATATATGGTTTGAAAATATATTGGATGTTTCTTTCAATATTCTTTATTTCTTAAAAAAAAAATCTCCCAAGAAATAAAAAGAAATATGAAAATTTGGGACCTACTTTGTAGTTGTTTCTGATACTGTTTTATTTTTTTTTTTCTATGTTTATTTATTAAAGAGTAATTATATTAATAATCAAATTGCACTTTGGAATCTAGTTGGCAAACTCTTCGAAAATCTACGTACATTTATCGAGCAAAGCCCTTCAAAACCCATATCCATAAAATTAGTTTTGACGCAATGTTCCTATATTTATTTTTAGCCCCGATGAAGGCCTTGTTGTTTTGTTTTTACCTCCTACCTTGTCATTCTTAACATGTATTCTAACCAGAGCGGGAGGTTTCAGCTATCAAGCCAAGGGACCACCACGAAATGAAAATTAAATCACCTTGGCTGGAATCAAACACGCGCCTCTGCAGAGATTGCTAAAGTGACGCCTCGCATCTCCCAGCTACAATCCTAATCCTCCCACAAACGCTTCGATCTATCTACCTCGGACCTTCATGCCTCGGATCGGTATTTATTAATAATTAAGAGATCCGTTTCTTACCAAGCTCTACAATCTTACCTGCAAATCTGATTCACCGTTGTGCTATCACTTAAATTATATTCACCTGATACAGTTTCCGTAATGGGAAATAAATCATTGAACATTAAACTGTATTAGAACAAAATAAACTTTTATATGTTTCACACTTAAATAGAAGTACTATGACAATTTGAATCTATAATTCAAAACTAGTAGAAAAAATAATAAATCAAAATTTTAATTTTTTTATATGCGTCCTAAATTTTGTGATTGCACGAAAAATAAATAAATACAAAATATTGATTATTGGTCAAAGGAATCCTTTAATTATTTCTACAATTCTAATTGTAATTATATTTTTTTACCTTTTCCAGACTGATTATTATTTTCAATTATTGTTCTAATGCATTCAAACTATCTTAGCACTAGAGATATATTTACTGAGTGATGTTTGTTAGTTCATAAATAATGATAATTATATGGATTAATTCAAGAAAACGATATGATGGAAGAAATATCTTGTATTTGAGACTTTTATACTGAAAGTTTATACTTGAATGATTCAGATGAAAATAAAATATGTTTCCTGCTTTCCCATAAATCTCTGGGGATAAATATATCACCAAGAAGAACGTGGAATGTTTCCGTTCAGTATCCTTTCTTCGGATATCTTTTCCTATTCGGGTCAAAGGTAGGAAAATTGTTTCTATAACCATAAAGGGTTCATGGATATATTTTTAATGTTCAAGATATCTTTTATAGTATGTAGTATTGTTTACTAGAATTGATTTTAAATATGAAAGGAATATGGTCCGGGTGCGGTCAAAAAAACTCAAATAGTAGAATATACTATTTTATTGAGC
>NW_027105014.1:283469-287940 GCF_000696795.3 Halyomorpha halys
ACTATGTGTTTGTATCTTTTTTAGCCCTGACGAAGCCCTGCAACGTGGGGCGAAACGTTGGCTCAATAAAATAGTATATTCTACTATTTGAGTTTTTTTGACCGCACCCGGACCATATTCCTTTCATCTTTACACACGGTCAATCAATATCTTCCAGGATTTTAAATATGTCTGAATTAACAGTTTAGTTCATGAAATGAAGCCACAAATATGAATAATAGCTTTAGTGAACTTGATGTGTAAGAGAAGTTTAGAAAAGCTCTTGAAAATGATTTGGGAATGTTGTGAATAAAAACTTTTCACTTCACATAAGTTGTGAGGAGAGAAACTTCCCAACAAGTACTTATTCCTCCCATACGATGCCGTCGTTTTATTTTATCACTTATTCATACATTGTTCAATAATAATAAAAAATAAATAAATAACCGTGAATATGATGGGATTAAAATAATTATATGTAATTATTGTCTATATTTTAATGCTTGATGATTACCTTAATAAACTGTATATAAGATTCATAAGATTAATAAGATACATTATAGAAAATCATATATAATAAAAATCACCTGTTATAAAAATTTTAAAAATATGTTTTTCACAAGAAAGCTCACTTAGAACTTTAAAACTGCTTACAATTAGTTAAATACATTTTCCTCGGAACATCTATGTTTCAGAAACGATCCATCCAAATAAAAAAACTCCTTCTTTAGATTTTATTCACACGTAACATATCAAATGTATTAATTAATAAAAATAATCAAATTATTTTTTAAAATTTGAAATATGGACATTTAAATGGTGAGGAAGCTATACTGGCCTCTGTACTTGGTTGGGTTTATTTATATGGACATTTATAAATTTTAATAAACCTTAATTTAATTAAAAATAACCTTTTTTTCATATTGTTCAGAACGCATTGACTATATACTTGGTATAGTTAGAAAATCTATTATTGGGGAAATCAAAACCAATATAACGAAACAGCATACTCGTCGTTTCTTAATTTTACTTGATTATAAATGGAATATATAGTTACATATGTCGTATGCTGTCGAACGTGATTCTGGCCAAATCACCTCTGTGCACAACCGTTGGTTTAGTAACAGTACTTCTTTACAAAGTACTGAAACCCTGACCCTTAATGGATTGTAGTGGTACGGATATTATTTTTTTTAATACATATATATACATGTGGGAATTATTGAAAAATTTCTAATTCGAATTTTTGACCGAGATGAATGTTTTGAGGTTCTCTTAGTTAAAATAACCAAGTCCCTCATACTAGTCTCTGTGTGTCTATGTCTGAGTGTATGTGATTAACCTAGCTCAAAAATGAAAAATCGTTGGAAACTGAAATTGCATTTTTAGACCAAAAATATGCTTGAGATATCACAGTACCCAAACAACTGTAAGACCCACTTTCGATTTCACACAACACAGATCTAATGATTTTGATTAAACTTATTTCAATTAACTTTGAATCAGCTTTACTCTCATTGAAATAGATTGACAGGGCTTAAGCGCTGGATTTTAAAAAGAATCGTCCTTTAAATTACCTCTCATTTTCTTTATTTAGAATACTTTTGATGCAAACAATAATTATTTTGCATTTTTAACAATAATAATAAATGGTTATTATCTAATGTGGACTATGAAAGAATTTTACAATTAACTAAAGAAGGAAAAAGGAAAAATAGAGACAGGAGAGACATTGGAAACTTGGAAAGAGACAGCTCTCTCCCGATCCCATCCATATGTACACATCATTTTTATATGTAGTTAAACTATTTTTGTTTTAAATGTTTGTCTTCTTGTTACTTCGATTTTTATTTATTTTATTTTGTTTATCACAAAAATAACAATAACTTAATAACGGGTTCACGTCAATCACAGTTGGGAATAAATGTTGTGTGATGTACGCACTGCACTAGATTTTCATTTGTAACCTCCCTTCTTTGGTATCCCATGACTTATTTACGTGAGATGTGCTCTCTCTATTGTCCTTGTCTGCATTACGTATTCGTATCATAATTATAATTACTCTTACAATATAATTACAAAAACACACTAATTATTTTTTAATGCTTGTGTTAAGTATAATACTTTTACTATATCTGATTGTGACCAGCAGTATGTCTTGTCATGTTTAAAGGGATTTGGTTAATCATTGCTAATTACCTTCGATCTCTCCTATCGTCATACTTACAGGTATCGACCATAGAAGAAGGAAAGGAGTTAAAAGTAGCAGTAAGGTAGCCGACTTCCCAAGGCTTTGGTAGTTAAGGTATCAAAGGAAACGAGGGAGAGATTTCCTGATAAAGAAAGTTAAGAGGTAACGAGCCCTACCAACATTAAGTGGCTCTAATGTGACTTCTAGTCTAAGGAGAACCCCAATGGCGTCTAAATGGGAAGGATTAACTCGGTCATTGTAGTGAGGATTCGTTACTGATCGGTTGGAGAAATCGATTGATCAGGTCGAATAGAGCTGTTCTAATGATTTCCTCTGCGACTTCAAAGCCGCCCTCCCCCAAATCCTGTTATCTACCACATAGCCAGGCCAAAGGGCGCTCTCTGTAGGTCCAAAGGGTCGTGATGGATTTTAAAATCTAATATCTAGCCCTCGTTCCGTGAAGAAAATTCTCCTCAGAAATTGGCAACCTTATTTTTTCATGTTATATCAGAGAGCTCATGAAAATTAAAAACAATGTTTTGAAGTATCAGATCCTTTAATCACACTATTTTACAGGAATGCTAAAAGTTCATTCAATTTTGTGTAAATGAATATGCTGTATCCATGTGTGCAATCATATATTGTTGGTACTCAGATGTTTGATCTAATTGCATTGTAACTATACTTAATTTCTCATGGTATCTAGTCTGAGAATCAGTTAATTTGCTCTATTTGTCTGACACATATAAATATTTAATAATTAAAAATTTCTGTACAAAATAAACGTAACTGTTTGTTTTTTTTCTTAAAAGAGAATTTTTTTTTCATAAACAATGTATACTTATTTATAACTTTAATATCCTTAGTCGGATTATGATGATAAGAAACTGGTAAAGTTTTCATTTCAGGGTTTACATTGACCATTATTTGCTTGGTAATCTCGTGCTATCTTCTTTTCATATGCGGGATAATAATAAGAAGTATATTGAGAAATAAAATAAATTTATTGAAACTTTAGTGATCCTTTTATATTTTGTATTAATTCCTAAAAAAAAAATTCGGAAAAAAGAAGACGAGGTTAAAGTTTTTATGAGGGACTGTACTTAGTATGATTATTTTGCCAAAACGCGTCCTGCTACAAGGCAGATGAGGATAAAAAATAATAAATAAATACAAAAAAAAATGTTTCTAAAATTAAAAATATGCATTTTTAAAACCTTTAGATCATTTTTTGGGAATTTCAACCATCAATGTTTCCGTTTCTCTATCAAATCCGATGAATTCAATTTTTACTATTTGGTAGAGTTTTAAAGGAAGATATGAAAAAACGAGTTCATCATTTAGAAAACTTAAGTCATGAACTTGGTATACTCTAATTAGCAATTATATAAATATATATATACATATTTTCAGGATTTAATCTAATTACATTAATAATGTGAACTCAGTAATAATTTAGTTGTAAACAGTTTACAATATTTTGATGTTGATAATACAGATATTATTTTATGTAAAGTTATGTTAATTTGTAAATGTCACACCACATGCAAACTAAATGTAAAAGAACAAGAATAAATAAGTCAAATAAAGCAAAGAAATTATTTGTATGTGTTCATATCCTTTAGAAAGAAGAATCCTCAAAACCGATGAAAGAATATTATAAAATAAGTATAGAAACAATACTTAATAATTAAAAAACTAACAAATAATCCACATTTCTGTTGACATAATAGATTTATTTATGAATATAATGTTCCTAGTTTTTTTTATTTATAAATAAAGTATTAAAAAACGTGACTCTCTTTTTTCCTTAATATAGGATAATGGCATTTAATCGATCGTTGGTAATTTAAATATGACGAAGCGATTTTTCCAGCCGAGAGAAAAGGGACATAAAATTCGTAAAGTTTAGAGTCGAGACCGCCCCCTGACAGTATCGAAAGCGATGACAGCCTAATCCCATAGCTCCAATAATAATCCCACTTCGTCTCATCAAACTTTTTGGTCCCTAACTGGGCCTTAAAGAGCATTACTGTTCCTAACTTTTAATTATTCATATTTTTCATAGCAGCAGGAGCATTGTAACGCCAAGCTATTAAAAATTAACAAGCTCAAGTTGAACCTTTTTTTTTATTTATTTATTGATATTTACAACTGTATAAAAAATACAACAAGTAAATTTGATCATATTGACATAATGATATGATACAGCATGTAGAGAAAGTACCCAGTAGTAGAACTCTAAAAACAGTTTACAATATAAGGTCACGAGGCCATCTTCTTTTCAGGCGCCTCGGAGGA
>NW_027105014.1:294525-329296 GCF_000696795.3 Halyomorpha halys
TTCTCTCTTCCCTTTTTCAAATTAACTTGTTTCTTTTTACTATTAGAAGACCATTGTTTGTTTTATTTAAGTGTACCAATATCATTACTTTTTGTTATTAATTTTACTTTCCTCTTTTTTTAAGAAGCATTATTCTTATGTCTTTATTTTTTTTTTCATTATAATAAGAACATTTTATATAGTTAGGGGTGTCATTTGTAGACTACACCCCCTCATGATCAACTGTTAAAAAATATATATAATATAAGTTATATCAACCATGTAATGGCCACCAGGCCGATCTGGTATTAAAAAAAAAAAAAATACCCAGAGTGAATAATTTAGAAATATATTTTCTGATACGAACTAGGAACCATTTCAACTCAAAGTTGAACAGTACGTGAAAATTTGTGATGCAGATTTCTTTCAATATTATGATGTATTTACAATTTTGTAATTCAGATTAAGAGTCTGAATATTTTCTTCGAAAAGGGGGAGTTATAGACATCATGGACTAATGGAGGAGAGGGGAGAAGGCCCAGACTAGTACTTCTTCTGCTTGGACAAACCGAGTGTCCTGAATGTACTCTAGAATATTGTGACCTCTGGACCAGACTCCCTTTGGTTATGTTTTGCCTTTTGAAAGAGGGCCTTGAAGGAAGGAACGAGCCTTTAAGGGACTATCTCGAATGGGCGGTTCAATTTGGGCGCCACAAAGGCACATTGTCCTGTTATAGTTCTATCTCCTCTCTCCTTCCCTCCAGGGAGCTCTGTGGATAATAGCGGTTTTATAGCATTGACGGCCAATCTTCCAACAGCTTTGTCGGGTCATCTCTCGTCTTGTTTTGGCACATAATTCGTAGCATTTCAGCTCAAGAGGTATGATAAGTGAAAATGTAGTATTTTATTCTATTTACGATTTTATAAATTAAATTATTTGATCAAATTTAATATTAATATGGTCTGAAATGAAAAAAAATGTATACTTCATTATAACTATTAATTGCAGGCTTTCGCTTGGATATGCTGATGGCTTAGATAATTTAAAATTTTTACCAACTCGACCATGTACCTGAAATACTTTGTAATTTGCTCCCTCATGTCTCTCATCTTTTATTGTTTTATTTATATTATATTCCTGTACCAATACATAAAATGAGGCAAATAAAAATAATTATATTTATATAGTTTGCAAAAAGTTACTTTGGGTGATATCTTAAGCTTAAAAATGACCGGCGTGGTAAAATATGGCCTAAGTTTCACGATAGCAAAAATTAATGCTAAAAAAATAAAATTTTAACTTCCAGATAGAAACAGTTTATTTGTTAGGAGAATTTTATAAACAAACGTATTACGTAGAATACATTTTAATTTGAAAAATATAACAATCACTATAATAACATACATAAAGTAATTTTTCTTTATTTTCTCTTTTTTTTGTCCGGCTTTTTCAGAACTAACCATCAATCATAACCTGAATTCAACTTCCTTATGCTCCTGGAAAGTATGGGTAATATATATTCACATGCTTGTTACGTCCACTTGCCTATTCTAGTCAGCTATAACTTTCAAACAAAGAATGGAATTATATGTGTTCGTTTTTTTTTTAAATTAAGAAATTATTATTACCTCTTTTTTGTAAAACCTTTAGTTTCATATTGCTGTCTTTACAACAATACTTACTTACAATAAAAGCTTAAAAATGTCTCTAAAACCGATAGTGGGCAAAGAAGAATGCCAGACCAAGAACATTTATTGCCGGGGAAAAGTTTCAGGGGAGCATTAAAGTGAAAAGGAGTGTTCGTGGGAAAGTATAAAGTGGTATGGTTAAGTTTTGTAAAATCTTAACGAACGAATCCTGTAAATAAATCAATAACGGCCATGTTTTCGATGGACTATGGTCCAGAATTTCTCCTAGAAAAATTTTAACATTTTTTTCTGCTAAAGTAATATTGTAGTATTTTTATTTTATTGTATATTATTTTTAATACCAGGTTAATAAAATTTACATTTTAAATTTTCGAAGGCTAACTTTTGTAGGATCAATATTTATAATACTAAGAATGATTTTATGGTGCTATTCTATCACCTAAATGGCTTAATTTAGTGTTTGTGAAATTATAAAACTAATTATTAAAAACTATAGTGAGGAAATCTTTCATCTGACTTGACCCATTAGCGGATGAGCTCGCAGAGTCAAGCACATATTAAAATCATGCGTTTTATTTATTTATTTTTCGTCATTCTCCGTTACATTCTACGAATTTCTATGTAATTTTTTTTTTCTAAAATATTTTACTTTCTAACGATATATAACATGTCTATTTTATTAATCTTAATTCAGAAAATGTATTTTCAACCTGGAAAAAATATGTTTTCTCTCATGTCCTCAAGTTAATCCTTTCATAGTTTATATTTATTAATTTTTTTTTTACCAACTAGAATGTGAAATGGTCAATTAATTCAACAATAAAAATTAAAGGTACTTGAGATCAATTTTTTTTTAGAAATCCCCACTTAAGACCTGTTAGATTATTAAATGAAGATAAGACCTATTTGATAATAAACAGCGCTTAATTTTACTATGAAATACTGATTTTAGTCAAAATTGTTTGCGTCCTTTTCGATAAAATTAGGAAATTGTGAAAACTTGATTCTATATATTGGCACTTCCAGGTGATTTTATCGAAAAAGTGTCACATTCCCGATGTATAATACGCCTTAAACATGTAATTTCAAATTCGTATGACTTTTTACGTTTTCGAACTATGTTGACCACACACACACACACACACACACACACACACACACACACACACACACACACACACACAAACCTTGATTATTTGGAATCAGAAGACTTAAAAACGTGTATTTCCATCGAAACCTGGAATTAGAAATTTTTCACGATCACAATACTTCCCCAAAATATATACCATATTTCATACTTTAGTGAAAGTAAAAAAAAAAAAAAGTTTACTTATTTAAGGCAATATCGGAATTAATATTTTACAGTAATATCCTTTGAGTGTAACTGCAGATGACTCCAATTGTCGAACTGGTTCTGAATGCTCTAACAAATCCCTCCCACTGCTACGCGGTATCATCGTGCATACTATAAAGTCCCACAAATATTCTCTGCATATTTGTAATATATATGAGTATATACTACTACTAACACTCAAGAAATATTTCACAATATCAAAGATGAATTCATAACCTTCAACGCTGATTAAATCAATACTATCTTCAAGTAAAAACAAATAAAAAAATAAGTATACGCTAGCATTCACTTCCAGTGTTAGTTGAAACCTGATTGTCTGTGTTAAATTCTGCTCTTGTACTCAGAGAAACTTTTTACTTTTACAATAAAAGTTCAAGAAACAAAGAGCTCTTTTACCCTGCCTGTGACAGCCCGAAAAAAAAACAGCAAAGAATGGTTCGCTTAAAGTGATTAAATTGAGGATGTCACTCCCTTACACCAAAGGGGAGCAGGTTTAGTACAAAACTTTCTTGAACTTCACAATCACACAGTTTCGCCTAATGGACTATTTGTATGTGTGTATGTGAAGGTCAGTACGGATTTTAATCAGTAACTACTATTTTACTAATATTTTAGAGAACAACTCTACTAAAATAAATTCTGCTTTAACAGGTTCAAGATATATTTAATTATTTATACAGAGATAAAATCTTCAATTAATGAACATTTATTATTTTACTCAACTTTGTTTTTTCCGGACGTTTCAGGGCATTTCCCTTTACTTAGGGTATTTTATAAAAATATTACGCCCTATCTAAGTAGTTAAAAACAGTAAAAATCGATTATATCAATCAAACACTCCTATAGAAATATTTTGAACTAAGAGAATAATAAAATATAAGCTTTTGCTAGTAATACATTTTGTACAATAGGAGTGCATATAAATAATTTTTTTTATAAAAAATAAATCAGGTATTATTATTGGTTAATGATTAATTTTATAGACGCAAATTAATAGATAATTAAGGATTTGTAATCGTTTTTAGTTATGTTGTGATTTTTTTATAGAATATATCCTGAGGATGGAGAATACCCTGGAACGTTGGGAGAAACTATGATAAGTAAAAGATAGTTCAATAATGGAAGATGTTTATCATTATACAAGAGACCAACATTTTAAAAAGAGTATTACTTCATTAAAGAGATGTTCTGTTAACTTTATTCTTGCGATAGCGATATGGATGATACCATCCCTTTGTCGAATGTTCTAATTTCCTTAAGATTTAAAAAAAAAAAAAACGATATGAAACCAAAAATCGATAATTTCAAACATTATTTAAGTGATGGTATCACTGTAAAACTCTTGTGTGGATGTGGAAAATAGTAATTAAGTTAATGTCAATATCGTTATTGTCACACTGAAATGTTTCTTTCTACATATGAACTTCAATTTATTAAAATTTTTAAGGTATTTATTTGTTTTCCACTTGCAGGAACCTTAAGTATTATCGATTAATTTCAAATCAAGCCAACGTTAGTTGTTAGTTTCAGTAACATGGGCGAGATAGTGTTTTCGTAAAAGCTTTTGTTTATCCATAATGTGACATATTTTTTTTTTTAAACTCATGCTGGATGTAATATTTACGATAATTAAGATTACTAAACGATAGCATATATGCAATAAATATTCAAATGATCGAAATGTTTTCTCGGTGTGATAAACAAGCTCCTAGTATATTGAAAAAAATAATTGAAAGAGGTCAGGCTTTTGAGTACTGTTCATTATTTCTTCAAGAGCATAGTCGTCAAGAGTCAAGTTGGCACAGTATTTTATAAAAGATTAACTCTAATTTAATTTTTTTACCCCCATGTTTCCAAAACTCGAAAAAAATATATTATTTAATAAATCTGAAAATTACTTTTGGCTCACAATTTTGCCACCAATATATTATACATAAGCTAAACATTATGCTCTAAAAAGGAGAGAAAGAGGTAAGGGAGATATTTTAATTTGGTTCATTAAATTTATCAATTAAATTAAACATAATTAAGAATAATATAAAAAATTCTTTATCAGTAATCAATTATATGTAGTTACAATACAGAACAATTCTAATATTATTTCATTTGAATCACTCAATAGAAACACGGTTTTATCTTGAGATTTTACTGATAATTGGCATGGAACTGATTTTAAGGACGCTACCTTGTCAATACAACAACTCAAAAATTTCATTAATTGTTTCTACACTATTTTATATCGTGAAAATCTTCCATTTTCTGTTACACAGAGCGACTCCTGGGTTCTGTTTTCGTCCTGATTGTCTTCTGTGTTCGCATTAGTAGACTGTTCAAATGATTTTGTTATTAATATACCACGACATTCATGACCTAGTGTTTCAGGCCTAGATATATTAAACCAACCAATCGTCTAACTTTTTATTTGCTTTCTTCTTTATTCCTGATTGTAATGTATCATTAAAATTCCAAGCACAGAATGCCTTGAATATGGATTAGACGATGACACCCCTAGAGATAACCCGATTTCGCTGATCCCGAACACATTAGCAATGAGCGAGGACTAATGGACTACGTGGACGGAGAGATAAGAGAGAGAGGGACTCCCAGGTGTGAGCAACAACTTTCGAGAGCGGCTCACGGTAACTAACTAATTGCTCTCGAGGGTCTCTGCCAATTAAACACGATCCGAGAGCTAATGGATATTTACTATATGATATCTTCCTGTCTATTTCACGCTTACGTGACTGGCCTACCGTTGCCCAGGATAATAGACCTGTAGTCGAAATAGGGATTTACCGCTCTCTTGTAACAGACCCAATTACCGTATTTAATTTAGCTCTCTGGTTTTTAAGGGGAGGCTGTTAGTATTTATGTTAATGATTGGGAAACGCGTGGTCTTAAAACGAACTGGCATAGTTGTATAATATGTTCTATCAAATTGCGCCAACACCCATTAGTACATGATCCAGGTGGATGAAACCCAGCCCATAACACACGCGTTTGGAAACAAATTTAAAAATTAGTTTCTAGCATACATAAAGCGAAAACATAATCTAAAACTCTTAAAAAAGTAGGAACAACACAAGAAAGCCTAAGAGAACGTCATTTAAAGATGAGCAAATTTGCTAAAATGTGAGCCCTAAAAGAGTTATTTATGTTAAATAGTTCTCGAAATATAGCTTTTTAAAAAGCAACATTTCATTAAAATGTTGTCTGGGACGTACTGAAAGATCGGTAGTTAGTGACTTTATATTGAAAAATCTATATCCCAAAAACCTTTTGACGTATAGATGTCTATTAGTACTCCAATTAAAGCTAGTTTAATGAGCTATAAAGTAGTTCATGATGTTAATCTTCGTAGGCGTAATAGTTTTCATGAAATTTGCGAATATAAATTGATTTATAGTTGTTCCCACAAATTTTGATTTGTCAAATTTATATTCATAAGTGAATATTATAAAAACTACTACCCCTTCGAAGTTAAGTGTCATAAACTACATTATAGTAAGTTAAATTTCCTTCATTTTGAGTTTTGGCAGACATATGTGCGTCTTATGGATCTAGAGATATATTTTTTCAAAAATCCAACATTTTATACGAACAACTAGAAATTAACAGTTTGTGAGTATATTTTGTCAAATATCATAAAAACTACTACTCCTACTAAGGTAAACACCATTAACTATTTTACAGTAAATTTAACTTGCTTTAATTTGAGCGCTGGCAGACATCTGTATGTCAAATGGTTTCTGAAGTGAAGTTTTTCATAAATCAAACGTATTATCCGAACAACTATAAATCAATTTATTTTAGCATATATCATGAAAACTACTACTCCTACGACGATAAACGTCATAAACTATGTCATAGCCCATTAAACTAGCTTTAATTTGAGTGGTAATAGACATCTGTACGTCACATAGTTCCTGAGATATAGATTTCTCAAAATAAATTAACTAACTAGTAATATTGTTTTTTTATTAAAACTTTATAGAAGAAAAACCAAAAGAAAGAAAAAAATGTAATTCGTTTCTTTTTAAACAATTTAATTTCTCGGTAACCGTTTTAGGACTGCCAGAAATGTTTGTCTGTATTAACTTAGAACACATATGTAGTATTATATTTCATTTTTTGGCAAGATTTGAAAAAAAAACTATCCATTTTTTGATTGTTGATGCCCTACAGTTTACAGCATACTATTCTGTTATTGAACTGTTCTTATATTATTTATAAATCTGATTTGATTTTATCAGTAACGTCATAATAAGCATACAGTTATTTTGAGTATATCCCTATTATTTACAATATCTTATTACTGGTAGAATAGACGGGACCAAAAACGAATTTTACATTATATGCCTACTAATCTATAATGATATGCGACTCTGAAACTGTGCATTTTCCTAATATTACTTATCATTTTTTGTATATCTGTATTATTTAACCATAAAACATGTATGTTAACTATAACCGATATTTGACAACAGATGTGGATTCAATATTCCATAAGCAATGTTCCAATGAAATGCTTTAAATGTCAGAATGTAGTCCTGATTCTTAGTTACTACAAATTGCTAGTTTTGACAATTTTATTACAAATAATATGTATATATATATATAAAATTTTTTTTTTCTGCATATTCATTTGCATCGATTAGAATTAAAAATAAAATTAGCCTTCCAATGGAGACAAATCATTGATGAATACATTGGACATCTTAATACATTTTCGCTTATTACTAATTTGGACAACATATATCCTGTTTTAAATTTGTAAAGCTTTATATAATTTTTTTTTTCTCAGTTAGAATTCGATCGATATAGTTCTAAAAAATATTTATTTTGTTCAATCCATTGACAATGTGTCTCGTGACGGTCACGGGTAGAGCGGTGAGACTATTCAGCTTATCTCGTGCCACGCACGGGGAAGGTAGGGCGTTCAAACTATTCAGTGTACCAAAGATATCTAAGACTAAGGATAGATTTTTTGCTTTCTTTTTTTTTCTAAGATTATTTTAACTACAGAAGTAGGCGGGTTTTTGTTTTGAATTCAGTAAGCTGTCGACTTTAAAACCGTTCACACAATCTTTGGCACCAGTTTTAAAAGCATAGTTTAGTGCTTCATCAGTTCCAAAAATCTTTTTTTTTTTAATTATATTTTTGCTATCCTACATGGAATAGTACTTATAGTATAATAGTATCCCGTGTATTAAAACCTATCATACACGTACTAATTACTAACATGGAAAATATAAAACACGTTTTTTTTTTACATTTTTATTACATGCCAAAGTATTTAAGAACATGAAAAAATTCGACATTTTTTAGACCCGAATTCGTAATTTTACCCAACTGCAAAGGGTTAATACGTACCCATGTAAAATAGCTCTTTTTTTTTACAGCTTGACAAAATGCTAAAAAGATCAATAGTGAATAAATAAAGAGATACTCTGTAGTTATATAAAATGGACAAGAGACCTCCTTTAATATTTTACATTAGTGGGAATGTACAATGTGTTTTTTAATGTTGATTTAATCAAAGAGAAAAAAACTACATAAAATATTTATCGAGAGGAAAAGTATGATGCCACTAATTGATAACACATTAATGCCTTTGAGTTTTTATCGTGTGTTCATTGCAGTATTTTAACACCTCTCTTCCTCCGTCATAAACTGGAGGCCCAATTTATGAAAATTGCCCTGCCCAAATTAAAATCCATTACTCCTAATTTAAAATTTTAATTTCTAAGTTCTTTTATTACTTATGGCTATAATATTAATGGTTAGAGTATTTTGGGTACACGACATAAAAAATTATACAAATTGTCCGTATGATTGTAATGTTTTCATTTGCCAATGTTTTGTGATTTAATTTTACTTAAATTACTTTTTTTTTTGTGAAATCATACAAATAAAGTAAAATGGATTATTATTATTGTTTTTTTATGTATATTAATTTTTTTATTTATTTATTTGATGTAATTTACAACGGTACAAATAATATATACAATAAGTAAATATGTGGAATGTTTCATTTACACTTAAAAATCTTGGGAAGGAACTACCCGTTGGTGGTACTTCAAGCATTAATTTAAATCAGAAGGCTCCGTGGCCATCTTCTTTTCACACACCTCAGATGATTATCAGGATCAGAACTAATGGGTTAGGATTGGTAAGGAGTTTGGAATGAAAAGACGCATATCTGTTTTGGGCCAAATCTGCAACGAATGGGATGTTAAGGTTTTTGTGGATGAGTTTATTTGTAACGTAATAAGCAGCATCAAGGATTTTACGTAGGATTTTGGATTGTGAGGATTGGATGCGGGAGGAATTTGATGATTTGGTAGAGCCCGAGAGCTCAATTACATATGTCTAAATTGGTCTGATTATCCTACTGTATAATAAATTTTTGTTGTGAATGGGAAGTTGAGTGTCAAGTAGGTGATGTAGCAATTGAAATCTACGAGCAGTTTCTTTTTTTTTTTTAATATTTAGAAGAAAAACAAAATGTGTTACAATTTTCCAAAATTGTTTACATCTTACCTCATCCTTCTTACAGCCCTGATTACCGTATTTCCGGATTTTTTTTTATACCCCTTCACTTCGAAATCAACCACGATCTGAAATCAGGATGTGGGGAGTTTTTGCCTCTAGATGCATGGACTGGTATCCAATTTTACAAATGATGAGTTAAAGTAATTGATGATGTGTTATAATATTGATATTATGAAGATTAATATATTTTAGATTTACTGGATGAGTAGTACATTTATTTTATGAGTTGAAATGAATAACTCTTCCGTAATAACTTCCTTTATTTTAATTTATCTGTTACAACGTTTCGGATAGAAAAATAATATAAATTTATGTATTTTTTATTGAAATTTTAATAAAATTTAGGCATAAAAAATATTTTTAAAATTACTTATTTAATACACATAGTCATTTATAACGACCTATTATATATATCAATTAAATTTCCCGTATCATCTGTCTCGAGTTTTTTAATTTTAAATTTTATTAATATACTGGACCATCCGATAATCGAATAAATAAACATTGTTTTAAAAAGAGTTACTATCTAATATCTGTTATTTCTAATTTCTTCAGTTTTTTTTTTTTCCATCAGGTTTCTATATTCTTTTTTTCATTATTTTTTTAATATTAGAATTTAATTGTTATTTTCAGAAAATTACTTCATTTTATTTTCAAGCCAAGTGAGTGGGTACTGATCTTTCTTCTACCTTATAATATTTATAAATATAAGAGTGAAAGAAAAATAGATATGTGCTAATGTTATATAGGGCCTAGTGTGCTAACTAAAAATATGCATAAAGGGTCTTTAAACAAGAAAAAAATCCTCATATCACATTCACCTCTAAACATTTTCATTGTCATTAATTATTAAGGTTGTAATTAATAAATTATGTTTTAACCACTTTTTTAATGAAATATAAATATCATACATATTAAGTGTTGTTCAAAGAGCATTAAGAAAGGCATGGCATCATTCTTTCCTAGCTGCAGTAGTCGACCGGCACGTACGTGTTACTGCATACGTGTTATTGTCACACTCTCCAGATCTGATTATACTGATTTTTTTTTTTAAGCGATATTAAACAAAAATCCTATGCACGCCTGATCAATGATGTTAAATTATTACGAAAGAGAGCTATTGGAACTTGCGAAACTCACACATATCCAGTAATTTTCAGCCACTGCTGCTATTGAAAAAAGACGCCGAGCCTACCTTAATGTTCAAGAACATGAGTGTAAATATTTACAGGTCATCGATAAAGTAGTTGGAACACATATTAATTTATTTCTAAATAACCTGAATAATTTATAAAAATACAAATACTTTGACGTGAATATCTCCTAATCAAACTCTTAACGGACATATATAGGTAATATTTTTCTTGTTTTAAGATCCTTAATTCATACTTTCAGCTAGAACACATAACCCTAAAGCACCCTGTAAAATAGAAGATATAAGTTTCCATATAGCTTTTGTAATGAAACATTTAACAGCTATACTAATTTATTCATAGCTGGTACTAAATTGTGCAGGGTCTGATTTTTATGTGAACCTTACAGAGCATGGAAAAGGGTGAAGGAAGGATTTAAGGGCTCCTGTGAATAAGGGCGGGGAAAGTGTACTCAGGAATAAATGAGATATAAAGTTTTAATCCCGCCTCCAGCTCCAAACCATGTGCCAGGGCAAACAGACGTCTCTTCTGAGGGCTTACTCCCTAACAATATATTCCTGGAGAAATTGTACAGTGAGTGAGGAGAAACATTCCCGAGTGTGACAGTCCTCATGTAATATTGACATGAAGGATGACTTGAGGGTTCCTTGTACTGACTTTATCCACCTCGACTTGAGCCGCCTGTTGAACGCCTGACAATGAGGTATGAGGGGTGTCTCGCAACTTTTTATTTATTTTGTTAAATAAAAATATGTATTCATTAAAGGGATGTAGGATATCGATTCGGTTATGAATCTCATGGTAATTGACTCATAGAGGTGTTTATTCGCTGGGAGTAACTTTTATTATAATTATTATATGGATGAATTATTTAATACTATAATCAATATAAAATCAGGAATATATTGTGGAAGGGAGTCTTCATATTACCAACAAATGGTATACCATTGAAACGATGAGGTTACTTATCCATAATGTCACTCACTAAATTAACGTAGCTGCTTACACCTCACTTACATGGTACATAGTATAATTAAATGAAATCAAAGCACTAAAATGCATCTCAACTCATTAAAAAGCTTAAAAACTGAAAATAAGTTTCGAAAGTCCCTTGAATCAACAGTATATGTAGACAGCTATAACATGGTAGAACACAATTATCTAGAAGGAGATTTACTGTACACCGCAAATTATTTAGAAGTAGAATTCTCTTACCGAAATATCGAAGGGCTTTATGATAAAATAAACTCTTCTAATAATAAAACATAAAAAGCAATTTTTATTGATTTTAATTCATAATAATGTTAAGTAATTATAATTTCTAACTTCATAATATTAATAAAATAAATATAGTATTTAATATACATAAATAATTTCCTCGACTCACAATTTCACATTGATACTTCTAATGGTAGATTTATTAATTTGTTACAAGCACCTAGTTTGTAAGGGTTGGGTTATCGGCTGACAGGGAACTTTTCACCTCATCCATCAGTCTTTTGAGGGTTAGGAACAATATTTTATACATCACTTAAGGAATCCTTGGAATTTTGGTGAAAAACTTCCAACACACTTAGTTACTTTACCTACTAACGTATTACAGAAGACTGGTAATTACAGAGGTGAGCCCTTATAAATTAAATAAATTTACAAATTACGAATATTAGGATGTTACCTTTAAAAACATCGCGATAATTTTGCTGTGTCCTGCAGCAATCTGATACATCTGGAAATCCGACACATGTTCGATCGTTTAGTCCGATGAGCCGAGGATCTAAAATAAAAGTACACTGAAACTGCTTTAGTTTATATCGGGATTGGAAAATGATAACGATCGTATTTTTCAACTAAAAGTTCAATTATTCAATGTAAATTAAAGGAAATTAAAAAATCATTGAACATTTTTTTCGTCGAGTAAATTTTAACATTATTTAAACTGTTGTTTATAATGCACCTTGTACATTTTTTAAAACAAAAATTCTGACTGATAATTATTTAGCAGGACTAAGAACTGATATATTGAAAAATTAAAATTAAATTTAAATCTGTACCGCTACAACCCATGAAGGGTCAAGGGTTTAGTACTTTGTAAGGAAGTACTGTTACTAGACCAACGGCTGTGCAAGGAGGTGATTTACTCAGAATCACACTCGACCTTCAGATTTTTACCCAATTTAAGAGGCTGGATGAACCCAAAGAGGACTCCAGAACCGACAGGAGTGTAATCACGGCTACCGTGTAACAGAAAACACACTTTCCAGTCGGATTCGAACTCGGATTCTTAGAGTTAGTAGCCACGCGCTTTGATATATTGAAACATGTAAATATTAATCATAAAAAACAGAAATAAATTTTATTTTTCTATTTAGTGGGGGTTCAACATTTTTAAATACATGAAATTGCGTTTTGTTTTGAAACTCAGTATTTCGTCTTAAGTCAATCATATTTTCATGTTTTCGGACTCTTAGAAATAGCAGAATTCCTTTCCTCTCTAGTTAAATATCTTTTGGTTCATCAAAAAGTGAAGTAAAAATAAAAATAATTATTTAAAAAAAAAATTGTTTTTGGTGTCAAGATTCTTTTCAAGAAACCGTTTTGAAGCAAAAACTTCTTTTTCCACCTGAATCTGCAAATAAATTCTGGTTAATATTCAACTGCACATTTGGATGTTTTTTTCAAATAATGTACTATTATTCTTTGCAAAAAAAGCTTAATGTGGAAGTCGACAACCTTTTTTTGTCCTTTAAATCTCCATTTCAAAAATATGAAATTACTGACTAAATCACCTCTTTCCTTTAATGTGAAAGAGCTGAGTCGTGAAATGTATTATTTTTTATTATTGATTGTATTTATCATCTTTTTTTTGGCTCATCAAAAAGTTTTTTATTTAATTTATTCATTTATATTTTGTCAATTACTATGAAATTATTATGAAGGCATATTTGTGATTAATTGAATTTTTGTTTCTGTTTATTTTAATTTTTACGAGCAATTGTTTCTTTTTTTGCTTTATTTTACTGTATAAAATATTATAATTTAACTGTAATACAATGTGTTACGGAGTTAAGCTTCAAAAACCGTAGCATGTTTACAAACAGTTGATGGTCTACTAGCAACAAGTACAAACTCACTTCGCAAAGAGGTCTCTTGACAAATGGCATGGCTCCAGAATTTTTACAAATAATTTATATTTTTTCTAAGAGCACATAATTTCATAGAAGGCATAATGGCTCATCGTTCATCAACTCGAACCAGTCTTAATTCCCGTCATTGGGACCGAAAAGTTCGTGACTTTATCTCTTTAGTGTGAGTTATACATCTCAAATCTGCTTTATTATTAAAACTAATAAAAAAGTTGGTAATTCTTTAAAACTCATAATAACAGGTCAAGCCTGGTCTGAATTAATTATGACTCACTGTTACCTTAGTTACCCGGTAATCAATTATTCATGAAATTCACAACAAATAAATTAATGTTAACAGTTCTCTCATTCTCTTTATCTGTTATAATTATTTAAATTTATATTCATTGTACATTAGATAGTCATACATTATTTTGATAAGAATTAATTAATTAAATATTTATTTATTTTTATTTCAATTACTTTAGTCATCATCTTACTTTCATTATGTAAAGTTAGACTTTTTGTTGTAAATTCATTTATTCTTCTATATATTGCTTATTTCTTTCAATTTTAAATATTTCTTTTTTTATTTCTGAACGCGCCTTTTATGTTGCAATAGTTTGAAATATTATAACTTTTGCATATTCCTAAAGATAAAATGAGGGACCTTCGGCCGTCACAACTGGTTTACATATTACTATAATAGTTTGATAAAAACTTTATATTACATACATTTAGAAAGGGACACGATGGTTGTGCGGGTTGGAGCGCAGGTCCCAGTGCACTCGGTTCGGAACGTTGTGGGTTCGATTCCCACCTGGGGCTGTTAACATTCGTTTTTCGGAGGTCCTGAAGAATGAACCTTGACATTTCCGCCTTGGTTGGTACGCGGCAGCAAATGAGGTAGCCGTCAGGGGTTGGTGAAAAGGACCACTAGGCCTACTTTCCGGACTTGTTCCCCCCTACCAAATACCAGTACCAGTACCTTTAGAATGTCTAAACTTTAAAGGATACAAATAATAACATTTTTTTTTTCATACCCTCCTGTAATGATGTTAGTGGGTATTTGGTACGTACATATAGGAGGTATGCTATATGTATAGCTGGGTGTTAAGGATACCTTGGATTGCCTTTAAGTAAATAATAACATAAGTTAATTGTGGAACTATATAATATACTGGTTGTTGTATTATAGCGGGTATTACTGACTGATCCGATGACCCCCCTCCTAATCCTCATGATTACAAACCCTCAGAGTGAGCCCCACAAAGTGCACTCCCCCCTCCACACCCGAACCAGGTAATTGCTCGGCTCGGGGGATAGTCGAGATTGATATTAATATAAATCCCACGGCCGAAAGGTGCATTGAGCCGGAACGGACCCGCATTGCCGGCGTGCCGTGCCGGCCTAGTCTACCCTCTGCCCCGTATTATTAAATATAAAATCCATATCCTCCTCCGTCCGACTGTGAAGGCACTTCCTTCTGTCGGTCGGTACAAATTGCTTCCTGGGATATGCTGCCTCATGGGTTGTCGATTCTGCAAATCCGATTGGCAATAAGGATTACTTAGCTTATTTTCACCCTCAACTCCTCATCCACTATATAGGAATCATTATAAGACAGTAAATTGATATTTTATAGACTTTTATAATCTTTTTAATAGTATAAGAAATTTTTCCTTCTATGAAATTTACTTTTTCTAATTCATTGATGGAAATTTTATTTTGAAAATGAATTGAAGAACATCGAGGAATAAAATAAATAATTTTTTCCTCATTTCTTCTTTTTTGATTATTTAGTAGGCCTCATACTTCGAAATTTTATATTTTGTTAAATTGACATAAACAATAGATTCCTCACTGCGTTTCGGACCATATATCTTCAGTTGTTGATTCTAAAAATGGTTCCAAAGTGTTATTTATTACTGTATATAATTTTTACCTTTGAAGTTTATTGACCAACTTTAAAAAATCGTTTTTCGAATCAAGACCTGAAGATAGACATAGGGTCCAAAACTTCTTGAAGAATAGAACATTAGTATCATAATAAAATCAAAATCCCATTTTCGTGGGAATCAGTTGCACATTAATCTATTTTTTCTTTAAATCTGCTTTACTATTAGCAGTGGGTCTTTTAAAATTACACTAATAATTATATTCTCTCTTTTATTTTCTCATAAATAAGTCTCAATTAAATATAAATTGAAATTTATATATTATTTAGAACAAATTTATTTTAGTAAGAATTACAACAATTTCTACTTATGAATCAATAGGCTAAAGCTGCAATTTTTGCTGAAGGTGTATACTAGCCTGATTATCATAGTGGATTTTGGAGAAGGTCCCCTAGATTTTTGGAAAAAGTATCATCTTTTATTTTATTTTTTTTTTTTTTCATCGAACATTATTTATTCTTCCTCGAACTTAAAGAGACTAAAAATTCGTGGAAGATTCGCAAAGCTTACCAGAAAAACATTGTCGTACCCATCATTCAAGTTTATTTAAATTTTTTTTGAAAAATAATTTCTTTTCTCGATCTTTATCGTTTTTTTTGTTATTTATATGTTTTAATTTTTAATCACTTTTAGACTATTGTGTTGGATTATAACGAAGTTTAAAATAATAAAATTTTTGTCTTTCTTAAAAAAAAAAAAAAAAGATGAAAATTATTAGATTAGGTTTACAATAATTACCATCAACATCAAACTAAATAATTATGCTAGTCATCTAATTCTATCGCTTAGTATTTGGGTATGTTGATCGAATTGGGTATAAACTTTTCAAGTTTGCAATTACCGCATTGTCGATTTCTCGATAATTGGTTCCTTATCCCAGAGTCGGATCGTATTACCTCACGTTCTCATTTGTAGGTGTTAATTAACATTGCTGCATTTTCCGTAGAACATTCAGTATCGTGTTATTGCAACATTAATTTTAAAATTAATTACAAACATTTTTTTGTAATTGCTAAAAAACGACTGTCTAATAGTAAGCAGATCAGTATATCAGTACAGTAGACTTCCCCACTATTTGTATTGCAGTTCATCAATTATTTATGTTATGCATTTATTTCAAAATTTGTTTTTAAAATAAAATCTAAGGAACGAGTTTATGGAGTATGAGGAATATAAGCGATATTATTGGAAAAAGTTAATAAAATTTATACTAAACCATGTTAACATTGATCACCAACTTTCTTCTAGAATGGGCCAAATTTGACCAGCCGATTTCGAAATATAGGAATTTCAAGGAAGATACATATGGGCAAGCAGTGAATTATATTTGAAAAGTATTATATAGGATTAATAAAGTATTTATACTAATTCCCTACTTTTCTCTTGGGGAGAATTTGGGCCGAATCGGACCAGCCGTTTTCGAAATGTTTCAAAAAAGTATATGATCCAATGTGCAGGTGTAAGGGACGAATGCTATTTGATAATAATGGTAATTTTGACCATTTTTACCCTAATCCCCAACATTCGTCTTAATTTGAGCCATTTTGGTTGAACCGTTTTTGAAATAAAGGCGTATCAAGAAAAGTACGCTTGCTTATGCGGAAGAAGTTGATAGACTTTACTGACATTTTTTTGATTAAATATTTTTTATTTATTGATAGATATTACAATCTGCCACACAGTTGTGGGCAATAGGTAATTTAGTATGATCACATTCATACTAAAATAGGATAAAATAAGAACAAAAATAAATAAATAAATACACAAACAGAAGGATAAACATAATCGAACTATGTGTATGAAAAAATAAAAAAATAAAATAATATAATCTCTAGTCACATTTGCACTCTGATATACAATATTTACACAATCGACCTGAGGATCCCTGAGCTCTTGAACAATTGAACAATTTCTACAGTATTTGTCTAGCTACATTAAATGATATTAAACAAAACTAAAAACATAATTCAAACTATTTAATAATGTTGTAAATAATATATTTGTATGAATAAGTTAATTTAAAAAAAACATTAAATCTGTACTTCCACAACGTATGTAGGGTAAGGGTTGCAGTAACTGATAACTACTGTTACCAGACCAACTGTTCTATAAGGAGGTGATTAGTTCAGAATCACGATCGACTCACAGCTATAGTGAAACAGAAAATAATTATCTGCTACAGCTACTAGCTAGCTAATAATTTAGTTATTTTTATTTATTTATTTGATTTGGTTTTCAGGAAAAATTAATAGAAGTGTGTTTGGGTTCGTTTAGTGACCATTATAAAAAAGAAAGTTTTATGTTTTTTAATGTATAACTGACGTTTCGACCTAGTCATGTAATCCTAAACTGATTTGTTTTGAATATGCGTATGTTTGTGTGTGCATATATTAGTTACCTTTAATAAATCAGGTATTTTTATATTAAAATTTATATATGTTCGAATTAATTTTTATGGGTTCGAATGCTTATTTATTGTGTTGTTTCAAATAGATAAAATATCATCAAGCTTGCTTTGCTAATATTTTTTAATTCATTTCCTTTTATCAACTATTAAGAAGTATTTAATTCAAGTACCACTGACCTCTGAAACTTGAGATTTTTATGATCTTTTTTTTTATTTCTTTAATGTTTTATATTAAAATAATATAGGCAATTTTTTGTTAATCTTAATTAAATTGAAATATAAAAACCAACATTACGTATTTATGAAGAGAAAAGGTATAATGTCACTAATTGATAACACATTCACGCCTTTTGAGACTTTATCGTTTGTCAACTGCAGCTATATCAGCACCTCTCATATCTGTCATAAACAGGAGAGGCATTTTATCGTAAATTTACTGAACACCGAATTAAAATACTAAACTTCCAATTTAAAATCTCAATTTCTCACTTCTTTTATTAATTTATGACCATACTACTACTCTATATACATATGATATATAAAAAAACGATGAAACTTTTCCAAATATTTATTTATTTATTTCGTAATATTTTATAATTTGGCTTTAGGTATTTAACTATTATAAATAGTATCATACAAATAAAGCAAAGTAGATTATTTTTTTTTGGTGAGGGGTTATTTTTTAAATTTAGAATAAAAAATGGTTTAAAATTCATTATTTCATTTTTAATAATTTACTCTTACTTCAGATTGAGAATATAAAAAAAATAAATAAATAAAGGTTGGCATAACTAAGGAGTTTAATTTTTTTTTTATATTTATTTATTTGTTGTTATTTATCGATTCCGAATATTAAAACATTTGCTAGACAAACGGTCTAAACTTCTAATCCATTACAAATGACTGATCTTCATTACTGTAATAAGGCCTATCTGGACATACGGCGTTGAGCTTTGGGGCTCCACTAAACCATCGAATTCCTCTCGTATCCAATCCTTAAAGTCCAAAATCCTTCGTAAAATCTTTAATGCTCCTTACTTTGTCATAAATCAAGTCATCCATCAGGACCTTAATGATCCATATGTTGCCGATTTGGCCAGAACCAGATATTTATCCTTTCATGATAAATTTCGCAACACGCAAATCCATTATTCATTACCTGATAATCCTCCTAGGCGTCTGAAAAGACGATGCCCCGAGATCTTTTCCTCTAGAATTATTATTGGATTTCTATCAATGGGTAGATCCACATGTTCGTATCATGTTATTTTATAACTCATAGCAAATTTACTAGTTGTATATATTTTTATACGGTTGTAAATAACAATAAATAAATTATTAGAAAAAAGTTGTATATTATTATAATTTTATATCTATATTAAATATATAATAAATGTATATAAAATATTTATATTAAATATTTTATAATATTGCCTACTACTGGTACAAAAAATAATGTCAGGTTAAATATTTTTTTAATTTATTTATTTAATGTAATTTACATCTGAAAAAAGTAATAAAATGTGGAATGTTTCATTTAAATTTGAAAATCTTGGGAAGGAATCACCCATTAGTAATACTTCAAGCATTAATTTAAATTAGAAGGTCCGGTGGCCATCTTCTTTTCAGACGTCTCGGATGATTATCAGGGATTGTTAAGGATGAGAGATTAAGAACTAATTGATTAGGATGGGTAAGGAGTTTGGAATGAAAAGACACCTATCTGTTTTGGGCCGAATCTACAACTAATGGGATGATAAGGTCATTGTGAATGAGTTTATTTGTAACGTAATAAGAAGCATCAAGGATGCTTACGTAGAATTTTGATGCGGGAGGAATTTGATGGTTTGGAAGAGCCAATTCCAGCTCTAGAGCTCAATTCCATATCTCCAAAATTTTTTTTAAAATTCTGAATTAAATTATTATTGGCAACGGTTTGCAAACCTAAAACAAGCATTGAAAGAAAAAACAATTGTGAACTAACATTGTAATACTAAATATCTTAAACATGTTTGTCAATGTGTCTACTACTAGTGTATCTACTACTAGTATTCCTCTTATAAAAGTTTTCGTTTCTTCTTCTCGCATCTTTTCGGATCTTACTTGTCACTGGAAATATGCTGGATTGAATATTTGCTAACAACCTCATTGGATGTTGAAACAATTAAAGGTATTGACTCGACGATCACACGCACAGAAGACCCCATTGGTATAACATTATTCAGTCTCCCCAGCATGGAATATCCCCAAAGGCCGTATAAATCCTGCGCGGATGATGATAACAGGTTTAGCTATATTCATTTGGGTCCGCCAGGTAATTGTTCCTCGTATTTCACTCGGTGATTAAAGTGCCGTTGGCTGTTAGGACATTAAATTGTTCCTGTGAGTAATGGCGGTAGCATTGTTGCCTCGTGGACAAAAAATAAAAGGGACTTTATTTTTAAGTTCAGTATGACCCTAATTAGCATGTGAGTAGTTCGTGCAATTAGAGTTACGTATTTGATTTACAAAACTTGTTATGGAAAAGTTAACTTGAAATATTGTAGGGCTAAGTTTGCCATGTACTTATCCTATAGCAATATTAACAAAGCAATCAGATTCTCAGAAATATTTTCTAATTAGTTCCATAGAGATCAACCTCAATGAAAATTTCTGACTATAAAATGGTTACAACATATTAAGTGTTATGTTAATTTTTTTTAATTTTTGAGGTAAAAAAAACCTTCTAATTAGAAAATAAACTATTATACATGCTTGTACGTTTCGGGACATTATCCCATACTCATACACTATTTCATCCTAAAATTGTAACAATTGAGTTATTTTTATCAACAATTCTTGTCTATATGTTATATGTGTATATTTAAAGTTCTTGTAATCATATTTACCTCATATTTGTCATTTTTTCAAGTTTGAAATCATGTCATCTATAAACATATAGTTTAAAAATTATTGTCTTTCACTAGTGGTGCATTCATCTATCTCTTTAGCACAAACTAATGCTCTATATTAGACATTACCTCTTTAAGTGTTATGTATTTATTTGTATCATTTATCGTATATGTACCGCGTTCGGTATATTATATTTTCAATATTTTCAGAGATATTAGAATTTTTAAAAAATCCACAAGATGTAGGGTATTGTCCGATCCGCTAAAGAATATGACAAATATTTTGTGTGTTTTTTTTAGGTACTTAGTTTTTTTTCTGAATGAATACAATCACTAAATACATATTATAAATAATTATGTTCAGATAAAACCATTTAAACAAAGAAAAATTCTTAAAGGAACATGGCTTAGTATGTCAAAACCTTTTGTAAGGAGTCTCACGATGGCGAAAGATTTTTTTTAAATTATAGTTTTGTTGCGAATCTTTTTCTTAGGCCACTATAATAAAGATAGTCCAATGCTAGAGTAACATCTTTATTTAAGCTATTAAATGAGCTGATTTAATATGAAGCCTATTTCTTCTTCATAAAAAAGAAGTTGAGGTTTCTTTCGGACTTCGTCTACATTTGTCTAAAAGTGCAGTGTGACAGTGTGTGGTTTTTTGGCACGGTGTCGAGTAAAAATAGTCAATATTCAATCAGATGATAGAGGATCTCAAAAAAGACCATAAAGAAAAACGGAAATTCAATTTTATTTATTTTTTATTTTAGAAATTCACGTTGAATAAGAAGTAGTCACTAAAATTCAAAAAATTCAATTACCTAAATTGAATAGTATTAAAGTAATTATACATTTTAAGAAAGTAAACTAGACCAAGTTTTCAAGTATCTGTATTTCAAGTATTTATCTTCAAAGTAGAATTTGTTTTCGTTAAAAATATTTAAAGGTGGCTACTTAAATAGTTTTCGAGTGATCGCTTTCTATTCAGCAAAAAGTTTGACGCTTTAAAAAAAAATATCAATTTTCTACTAATATGCAGTCTTTATGAGCTTTTTTAAAAAATACTGCGCAGGATTTATGAGAAACTATTTATTATATTATAGCGCTTCAGTATAAAGTTTCATCCCCCCTCCCCGATACTGAAACTTTTTTAAAAATTTTGATTTGATTTTGGCCTCGTTATAGCAGTGTCATGCAATTTATTTTTTTAGACAATTTATAAACTTTTCCAGTTGCGGCCGTCCATAGCTCCGATGGTTAGGCACAGGTCTATCAGTTTGAGATCTGCGGGCGGCGTCGGTTCGAATCTGGTATGGGGCGTTGACTTTTTTCATTAAGTAGCGATCCTCAAAATGAAAAATTTGACCCCCCACCATGGTTAGAATAGGTTGTTCACCTGTAGAAAACTAGGCAAACTTCACCTTCGCGGTGGACTGCCTTATTTAAATAAAAAATAAATAAATAATTTTTCCAACAAACCAAATTTTTTAATTTACAATGAAATGGGATACTTTTTTACGGATTCTAATTGCTAATAACATTTTAAGACGAATTCTTACATAGGAAATTCGAAATAAACATATTTTGAATTTCCCAGAACGGCCTTAAAAAAAATTATTTTCTATGTATGAAAATCCTTAAAAAAATATTCTATTCTGTTTGGAACTCCAGAATAGGATTCGCTGGTGAAGGCTAGAAAATCAATAATACCCTCAAAAGATAGACTAAGACTAAATGCCACTGTTATGAACAAGCGAAAAGCAAATCAAAGATCAAAAATTGTTAAGTTAATGGGAGGGGAGGGAGATTGTACAGTGTACCGTAAATCACCCCAGAGATAATAAAAGCCACCAAGAGCTACAAAAAAAGATCAAGTTTTAAGACGAATTCATATCAGACTGATGTTTTTTTTATCAAAGCTGTAATTCGCATAAAACCGTTATAATTATTTATATTATACGTTATATAAATAATAATTTAGTTAATAATTGTTCGCAATTCAGTTACTTGTAAGAATCCATCATCATAAGTAGGGATATTTTAATTGATGATTTATCCTCCTGCCATCTCCTAGGAAACTCAAATTATGATGACAGAATCTTATAAGAGATTGGATTCTAAAATGATTTTGTTTTATGCTTAGTATACATTACATTCCATCATCTACTCTTGCAGAGTGGGTTCGGCTGTAGAAAAACTGGAAAAAGTAAAAAAATTAACTGCACTATCAAAATATAGGCCAATTCCCAATATTAAGACCATCAAGAAAACAAATAAAATGTCCAGAAATGGTAGAGATTAGATGGAATGAACATGTATACCATGATAAATATACCATAATAAAAAAACTCTTCCAAACAGTTTGAAAATAAATCATTTTAACATTAACGTAGAGATTGAGCCATTGCCAATTTTTAAAATAAGGTTACTCACCTTCGAGTTCCAGCGACTTCTACGACTTTACATGCGTTCCTCCGCCACCAGCATGGCGACAGTGTCCAATAGGAGGATGCCGCGCTCCGAGCCCACCCTTCTTCTGGGTAGAGAAGTACCTGGTCAGGATATAAATTAATTAGATATTTTAAAAATGTTTACATTACAAAATGTTTTAATTACTTACGAAATATAGAATTATAAATAGGTATCAAAATGTCAATGAAACTACGAATGGGATGGTTGATTCAAATGATGGGGGAAGAATCGCGATACATTGATGAGGTTTTACAAAAATACCTAATGAAAAGTTGATTTCATGTTTTAATCTTGAACTTTCGATAAGGTGGAAAGCCTTGTGCTTTTCCTCGTCATCAGACCTTTTAGAATTCTCTGTTTTTGGTACATATATTTTTTTTCTTATAGGATTATTTAGCATTAGGCACAAAGCTGAACCAGTCCCCACTACCGTAAGTGCAGGTGATGACCTATTTAGTGAGGCTGCAGACAGTGACCCTGTGATGGATGGGGTCCCGAGATCACCCCCGGCCCGAGGCAATAAGGAGGCCTCAGGCAGACAAATGACCCCAGCTCTCCACACCATCAGTCCCTGTCGGATCCCAAGTTGCGAGTGAGTCTCCTTTTTGTCCGCGTGTGTCGGCAGTGGTTCCATTAGGAGTCATCTACTAAGTACAAATTTCAATCGCTGAATAGGGAATGGATTCTATCGACGTAATTAATTTTCTGGATGATACGACACAGAAGCAGTATGGAGCATTAACTATTTCATGAGACTGCCGAGGGAGAACGTACTCTAAGAAATTGAGGACTGACAGATACGATAACGTGTTATCTTAATCATGCCACGAACTCGCTACTGGTATCAAATGTAATGAGAGACAGAAATAGACACAAACAAACAAAAGACCTGACCTAACCTAATGGTCGATATTATGTGATGCATTGTTGTGATATGATAAAATAGCAGATTATCTATTCTCAGTAAAAAAAAATTATTTTAAATTCCATTGTATTCTGAGGGCACAAACTGAAACCTCATTTTCACCCTAATTTACTCATTACTGTATTGTATGACTATCGATTGTCTTAAAGTAATGAGTTCGTGTTTTAACAAAGATTCTTGTTTCTGTTGTGAATGTCAAAAATATTTCTATACGTCACGGAGTTATTTGAATTGAGGCCTGGAATAACGTTTTATGCTATAATTCCCAAATTGTTCTGGACTGGCCAAATAATGTCTGAGTCTTATTTTGATTTGTTAACAATGTCCTTTCTACTCGTCCATATTAAGTGAGGTGGTCCTAAACTTTTAACCAATAGTAAACATAATACCAAACCCTTTTTAATTTTTTTCTAATAATACAAAATATAAAATTAATTCAAATTTAATCCTATATCATCGATCCAAAACCAACATTAGCAAATACTCCACAATATTATTATTTGAGCTTTGTTGCATTTTAACATGTTTTTTTATTTTCTTCTTTGTGCAGAAAAGGCCTAACTGATCCAAAAACGGTCCCACCAACTAAATGTACAAAATAATCAATTGATTTATATCAAAATTAGTTGCTAATATTGCTAAATATGCAAATACGCCATTTCTGCTTTGCACCGACGATATGTAATTGTAATTTTAATGTTTTCAATTAGGTTGTATTTTTAAAAATTCCTATATCTATCAATTTGAAGTAACTTATGTCCATATTCAAGAATTATCAGAACTGGCCACTTATAACTGTTATTCATACTAAAATAAATACTCGAGTAAATTACTCATGGTTTAATAAGAATTGAATTGCTAGTGGAATAATAACTAGAAAATCAGATACTATGTGTAAATCATAATCTTGAATCAATGGCGAAAAGTAACTTAAATAATTGACATCCACATACAGAACTGAAACGATAGGAAACAGCTCGTAGATTTCGATTGCTAAATTACCTACTTGACAAGCGCTGTAAACTTCCCATACACTACATTAAATTATGATACACTATGATAATCAGATCAATTTGGACTTATGAAATTGAGCTCTGGGGGTCTATCAAACCATAAAATTCCTCCCCCATCCAATCATTACAATCCAAAATCCTTGATGCTCCTTATTATGTTACAAATAAACTCATTCACAAAGACCTTAACATCCCATTCGTTGCAGATTTGGCCCAAAACAGATATGGGTCTTTTCATTCCAAACCCATATAACCCATTAGTTCTTAATCTCTCATCCTTAACAATCCCAGATAATCCTTCGAGGCGTCTAAAAAGAAGGTGGCCACGGGACCTTCTAATTTAAATTAATGCTTGAGTGGTTCTTTTCCAAGATTTTAAAGTGTAAATGAAAGATTCCACATATTTGCTTATTGTATTTATTATTTTGTACATATGTAAATTCAATTAAATAAATAAAAATAATTGACTATTCCATTCAACAATTATTCTTCTATTCAATATCGCGATATTATATAATGTGTTGAAGACCTGAATATTAATGTTATTCGAAAATACTTTTCCTTAAGCCCATTGTTCAAAATAATTACTTAAGGGTCTTGTTCGTTAGGAGAATTATTTCAAGGTGGTTTTAATGGATTTCCAGAGAGAAAAAAAAAGTAAAACAATAAAAAATAAGGAATAAGAGAGAAGAGAATGGTAGAAACCTGCTCAATGCCCCGGGGCAGCTGTAGCTAAGTAAAGGGGATTTATTTTTTTCAGCGTTATCTCCGGGGAAGTGTTTCAGCGCACCCTAACGAAGGCTATATAGAGAGAGTCCCCTGTCCCACTGAATAGAATATCCTTCTTATGAAAACCTCTTCCAAGTCTGGTAAAAAAAAATTAAATAAAAGTTGTATATATGTATTTTTTTATGTAAATAAAATATCTTTGCTGCCATCTGTACATTTTTATGTTATCTGGAGAAAACATGCCCCTAATTAACAACCTAGTTATATGTTTTTCTCCTTGGTTTTTACAAAATAAATAATATAACTTATTTAAAAAATTTAAAAACTCTCCAGTCCCATATCACAACCCTCGAAGGATGGTGTCGAAATTAGAGGATAAAAATAAATTCCAACAAATCCCATCAAATCACCTTTACTCTTCGTCGTAAACTTGCCGACTGCCCTACAGTAAACTTTAATAATGTGGCTCTTACCCCTGTAGAACAGATTCGTTATCTTGGACTACACCTTGACAAACGACTTACCTGGAATGCTCACACAAGACTGAAAAGACTGGAAACTGCACGCAGATTCCGACTATTACAGCACTGACTAGACAAACGGTTTAAACTTCCAACTCATTAAAAAAGACTGATCTACATGACTGTAATAAGGCCAATCTGGACCTGAGCATTGGGGCTCCACTAAACATTCGAATTCCTGTCATATCCAATCCTTACAATCCAAAATCATTCGTAAAATCATTACGTAAAATCAATGCTCCTTATTTTGTTACAAATAAAACCAACCATAAAGACCTAAATGTTCCTTACGTAACCGATCTAGCCCGAACCCGATATCATTCCTTCCACTATAAATTCCCTAACCATCCAAACCCACTAGTTTCTAACCTTGCTTCCTCTTCCATTCCTGGCACTCCTGCGAGGCGCCTGAAAAGAAGATGGCCTCGTGACCTTATATTGTAAAATTTTTTTAGAGTTTTACTACTAGGTAGTTTCTCTCTATGCTGTATCATATCATTATGATCTTACTTCAAATTTGCTTGTTGTATTTTATATACATACAGTTGTTAATGTAAATAAATTAAAAAAAAAAACCTATTTTAATTTATAAGGTATCCTCGCACACTTTTGTTCAAGACCCATTCGTAAGATGTAGCAGTAAATATTTTCATTTTTATATCGATAAAAATGTTTATTTATTTTATCTTTTCAGAACCCTTATAATCTGAAATAAAACATAAGTATATTTTTTTCAATTTTATGAGACTGACATTTATTTATTAAATAAATCAAATGGTATCTTTGTTTAGTCTCACGCTCTTTATTATATCAATAGTCCAACGTTTCGGCCATCCTCAAGGACAATCTTCAATTATAAATTCTCACCTCACATTAACATTTAAAAATGTTTTGCAGGCTATTCTGCCCAAGTCATTAATTATAAGTCAAAATCACCCTATTTTTTCAAAACTTCATTAATTTTTTATTAATCTACACTATCACTATCATATAAACAAACTATTCATCTAGATTAATCTAATCTATGATGTCAAAAGTGCTGTGGCACGCTTGAGGGTTGTGATGGCTCTATAACTAAAATTAAAAACTTTTTTTAATATTTATTTATTGCTATTTACAACTGTACATTATAATACATTTAGTAAATCTGATTTAAGTTAAATTGGAGTGTTACAGGCGTGTAGAGAAACTACCCAATGGTAGCACTCTAATGACATTTTACATTAGCTGGTCTCGTGGCCACCTTCTTGTCAGGCGCCTCGGAGGATTGTCAGGGATGGAAGAGGATGCAAGATTAGAAACTAGGGGGTTTGAGTGGTTAGAGAGTTTACAATGGAAGGAGTGATATCTGGTTTTTAGCTTTTTTTTTTGGAATTTAGCTCTGCATTAGTTTATATTTGTATTTTTTTTTTTGTTTTTAATAATTTATTTATTGTTATTTACAACTGTATGCAAATATATACAACAAGTAAATTTGCTGTAGGTGACATAGTGACATGATAGAAACATGTGGAGAATCTACCCACTAATAGAACTCCAATAACATTTCTAAAGGAGAAGATCTCGAGGCCATCTTCTTTACAGACGCCTAGGAGGATTATTAGGTAATGAAGGAGAAGCCAGGTTAGAAACAAGTGGATTTGGGTGGTTGAGAAGTTTATCATGGAAGGAATGGTATCTGGTTCTGGCCAAATCGGCAACATATGGAACATTTATTTGTGACAAAGTAAGGAGCATTGAGGATTTTACGAAGGATTTTGGATTGTAAGGATTGAATACGAGAGGAATTCGAAAGTTTAGTGGAGCCCCAAAGCTCCATATGCCCAGATTGGCCTTAAAACTAAAAACTATGGTTAAAAATGTCTTTAATTTGCTACTTTATTTTACTGATTTATCTGTAAAGATGGTTTCACTGATTTTTTTTTTTTCATCGAGGGAATAGATGCTTATAAATTGATTTTCTTGTCTTCATTTATAATTTAGTATTTTTTATGAACTTGAATCTTAAGACTTTTATACTTGAGGGAGCTCATATACCTATTATAATATCAGAAATGTGCCTCAACAAAATTAAAAACAAATTATTATCGTCTATTCTCCTCTTGCATTTGAACCTTAATTTAAACAAAGTCTCAACTTTTCTAACTTCGTTTGTTTATTGATATTTTGTTCGCTGTTAAATATGGATTTTAAGCATGATATTTAATCGACTAGACTCAACTAGGAAAGTCAAATTAAGCATAACGCAAATATTTATAGCAAGTATATTTATGTCTGCGATCATTTTCGCTAAAATCAACTCTACGCAAGAAGTGATACGCTACTTTATATAATAAGAATTTTTACTTTATTTCGATTATTTAACCAAGAATATCTCATTTTCTGAGTAAAATATGAAATTTATCTGAATAAAAGACAAAAACCGATCACAATTTAAAAACTTAATTGACAGAAAATATCTTCAGTTTGATGGATTGATATTAAAGTTTTATAAGAACGCGTTTTTTAAAAAAAATTATTTCAATAAAACCAAGGTTACTTCTCCGGAAACTATATATTTTTTTCTTCCTCCTTGTAGTAGAAGTATATACAGGTTTTCGGATTGATTTACGTTTCTGGTTACTGCTTTTTATGGGTCATAGCGTAATGTCATAAAGCCTAAAACCTTCTTCTCAATAAAGGATCCATCTAACGCAAAAGGAATTTTCATCATCACATTCAAGCGAACATACTCTTCAATCATCGCAGTCATACTCATGTTAGAATGAGACATAGGGTACATATTTTACGATTTAATATACTCTTTTTTACTTTCAATTATCACTGTATATACTGTAGAAGTATTGTCATCATGAAAATTTTTTAATTCTATTTTTGGAGGGTAATACACGTTTGGAGGATCCCTTAGTCCAAATGACCAAATCTCGCAAATTGGATGTGGATGAATGGGTAGCCCAAAGACGTAAAGTTTCACGAAAGTGAAATTACACATTTGATGATACAGCAACTTTTTTGATAAAATAGACTGATTGATTTATGTGATAAATGTTTGACTTTTCTTCTCGAAAAATGTTTTGATGACTTTTAATTAGCATCTTTACTTTAACTTATCTGAATAATTTAACCATATCATGCTGTTAATGTTTATAAACAATAGATGAGTATAAAATATGAAAGCATTTTATAATTATTGTTTCTCCATAGTTGTTATGACATTAGTCAAATTTTTCTTTTACTTATATGAAATACTATTATTTGAATAATAAAAAAAAAACTTTTTTCTGACCTAACTATGTGACGTCATCACCCATAGAAAACTTACATTATTTTCTGGTATTATCTAAGAATTTAAGGATGTTGGTTACGCAATAAATCCAGAGAAAACAAAATATATGAGTTCCTCTAGAAGTAAAGAGCAAAAAAAAAAACCCTACATGTCGGCGGGTATTCGACAATGTGGAATATTACATATATCTAGGTAGATTATTACATTGAAAAATAACATCAAAGAAGGAATAAAACTAAGGTTGACAGCTGACAGCTTACTTTCACTTTAAAAGATACTACGTTTTCGAAATCTCTCCCGCAAAGCCCTTATCTTCGGGATGTTAGTAACATATGGTAGTGAACCGTGGGCTCTTATCTTAAAAAACGAAAAGTATATTGAGTTTACAAGGTCAACCCGATATTATGGTATTTATCAAGATGTCCAGAATCCGGTGGCTTCGGCATGTGAAATGGATGCCACAGGATTACCTACCAATAAGACTGCTATATGAATTGCCAGAAGAAAGAAGAGCACGTCAGAGTTGGCTTGATGATGTGGAAGTAGGCTTGAGGTAAGGAAATGGAGGAGACATAAAGCAGAAGAACAGTGGTCTTTGCCCTGCAATAACTATAAAGCCATCGTATAAATATAAATAATTAAAATCTGTTTTAACAAGGATTAATTTCATCTCAATTTGGGGTGTTACGTGAAAGTTTTGTGATCCTCAAGATTTTTTTTTTAAAATGTGCTTGGTTTAAATAAAAAATTACAATTCATTAAACTTATTTGTTGTGAACATTTTCACTTTATTAGTAATTTTCTCCATGTTTAAACGTATACCCAGAAATTTCTATGTACATGCATACAATTACACACACATACAAGCTTTTCAATAAGCTAAGTCCTTTGACGTGATTAGACTTTACTTCAGCGATGCTTCTGCTATATTAACCCTCCCGTCACCCCGACTTTCAACTTTCTCGCCCGTAATATTGAACTTACCAATAAAGGACAGTGTTGATTGATATTTGTGTACACGCTGTCAGATGTTTTAACAAGATAACAAACACTAATTAATCATTTATTTTTTATAATCTGAACTCATTAGAAAATATTATTATAATTACATTTTATTAATTAGACTGTTTTCTTCAGCCATTTTGATGGAGACTAACATTCCTTTATAAATATATTCAATAATATTTGTGGAAATATCGCTCCTTTATAGTCAAAATGGGCAAAAACTATTTAAAAAAACAAACAAAAAAAATTTAACCTTTGGTTCATTTTGACCACGAATGAAAAATTTTTGGGCAAATATTACTCAATTCATCTATAATCAAGATTAAATTGTCAATAACATGTAACAAAACTGGTTTGGGTAAATACAATAGTGTTTAAAAAAAAGTTTTTTAAATGTTATAAAAAATAATTACCTTACTTTTGCAATAACTGTTATTTTGAATTATAAATTTTAAAATAAAAAAAACAAAAAAAAACAATTCATATTTAAGAGATATAAATGATTTAATAATTACCATTAGCCTTCCTTTTACGGTCTAGGTGAATTGTTGAAGTTGAAATGGATTGTTAGTTGGATTAATTGTTTTGCTATTGAAAATTAGTTTTGTTTTTATTCAAACCCCCTCTCTAAGTGTTGAAAATGGACAAACTAGAGTCGGATAAGTGGGCTAACTAGCTACTTAAGATTCCTTGGTAAAGACGACTCTAATAGGGGTTAGATCAATAGCACTCCCGGCTCTCAACACCACCACACCACTCCACCACTCCGTCTCGTTCCTCCTTAATGGTTAGCTATCACCGTTTCTACTCTTAGTGAGCATCATGAATCATCTCTTGCTTAGTTCTTGATTTAAAGTAAAAACGTTAAAAAATATTTAATCTATGTGAATATCATTGATTCAAGTTGGTTGTAGGTGCGGTAAGGAAAGGTTAAATTTTAAATGATAGGAAAAGAAAGAAAAATATAATAGAATGCATAAACGTATTTAAGCAAAATTATAAAAATTATATAAACCCAAAGAAATGAGTAATATACCAGAAAATAATAAGATGTGGTGATATGTCCAGAAAAAAAAAAGTAGTCCAGTTAAATTGAAAGTTAACCTTAGTTTAATGGTAAACTTACTTCTCTCAATAAGATCTAATGAAAAACTGTTTCCAAAAGTGGATAGTAAAAAGTTTACCACTCCCTGAAGGTCCGTGGGCCTAGTATGGAATTTTTTTTTAATTGGCCACTTTTAACAATAAGCCTATAGCTTATAACTCTTACAGTGTTACTAGTAGCTTAACTATGTAAATTAATAAAATTTAAATAATTAGATTGCTCAAATTTTTATATATAACAAGTATCTATACGAAGTATCTGTACGAAAAATCAACTTAGATTTTAAAGTAAATATATTCCTACAAGATTTAGGTGTCAAATATCAGGTTTTTACCAATAAACCCATTTACAATGAATGGATTTCAAATTTTATTTTTATAGAGTCTCTTATGTCCAGAATTAAAACGCCTATTAAAAAGTTTCACTTTTTTTTCCGTACCCTCTCATCAAAACTATTTTTTATTGGATAACTGTATTTTACAAGAGCTAAGCCGAATTATCCGTTAGAACAAAAATAATATTTCTATCTTGCCTAAACAACAGGAATGATAAACGTCCTTAAAATTAGTTATTGAACTATCTTAAGAGGGCATTATCTGATGTTCATTTTATTGAAGAAAAAAATTGTTTCGCTCATTTTTCATTCAGTGCTCAAGATCTTAAAACCTATTTCATGCACGAAAATATGTACTAAATATTTTTATTTAGTTCAATACGTTTTCTAACATTTGAGCTCTTATTGAATCAATCTCAATCTTAGAAAGGTCGCAATTAAATTTTATAGGCTAATAAATTCGTCATATTTTTCAAAAGATTTCTTAATTTTATTCCTACTTTTTTCTGCTAGAAAATACTCGAATTTTTACTTATACTATATACACTAGTTATCCTTTAAAACATTATGTATGTACAGAATTTAATTTTATTCAAGAAAAAACTATTCATTTAAAAATCATGGAATCATCTCAAAAGCTCAGTGCATTACTAACATACAAGTAATAAAAACGGTAATTTCTTGACTAACAAAGTCACTTGTTTTTTTTAACCTTTGATTGGCCACAATCTCACCAATTCTTCATTAATTGAACTCATCTGTATTGAGTTAATCTTACGCTCTTATCTGTTTTGAGGTAACGCTAGAACCTAAAATTGAAAATTAATCTTGAAATATTTATGGTATTATCATCAGCTACATTAAAGGAGAGCTGCTAGACGTCTATTCATTTAATAATTTCTGAAAAATAAATTTTCAATAACCAAATTCTTCCATCAAAATAAGAATAAAGCAAAATTTTGAGAATTCATCTTGACAAATATCACGAAAACTGCTTCTTTTACGAAGATAGTCTTCATAAACTACTATATCGTGAATTTTACTAGAAAAGAAGGAAAATTTAAGGTTATTGATAAAATAAAAGGAACTTTTGGTAGTGCATACCTGGAATAGTTCAATAAATCATTTCAAGGATATTTACTATTCTTTTGATAAAGTGAAATTTTAATAAAGTTTGACTTTATTATAAAAGGAAATAGCCAATAGAAAATAAAAACAAAAGTTTGCAAAGTATGATGAATACGTTTAAGATTCATAATATTTAATTATAACCTATCAAGAATAATTGATATTATTAGTAACGAGACTCACCTTTGTCTTGAATTAACCGTACACTTTAAAACTTGAAGCTGAAATTAAATATTAATCTTAAAATATTTGTTTCCAATGTTCTAGACATTTTTTGGCGTTAGGCTGTTGTTAATATTGGGTTTATTACTTTATATAGAGGTTGGAATTTGTTTATATTGTATATTTATTATTTGTGTATATTGGACATATTGTATTGTAGCTTCTATAAGTAAAAATTACAATAATTAATAAAATAAATTTGATAATCAGACAGTGTTAGACCAATGAAATTAAGGTATCATTACTCAGTCACGCTCTATATCATTAATTGTAAGTACTTGCAATTTAATTATGATTTTTTTTACATGAAATATTTCTAAGTCTTCTGAATTACAATTGAATAAATAGTAATTAAATTAAGGAATATAGACGTTTAAAAATTTGTAAATGACATTCAATAAACTATTAATCATTATTCCATGATTCCTGATATCTAGGCCAAAGCTCAGGCATCTTGGGAATTCCTTCAATGAAATTCAAGCAGCTCCCACGTTCTACAATATCCCGAAGAATTCCCTAATTGCTTGTGTCGGAAGGCTTTGCTTTAAAGCTGTTATTATTAGCCAATATTAGCCTACTTAAATTAGTTGTAAAAATAAATTTAAAGTTCATTGAATCAAATTTAATCGTGTTAATTCTATTGTATATTTACCATTTTTGGTTTAACTATCATTTATTTTCTTCTATTGCAATTTTTGAATTTGTTATTATAATCGTGGTTTGTTTTGAGTAGTTAACTACACCTTCAACTAATAATTATAGAGGCTAATATTTTTCTTATAAAAAAAAATAGTATTTATTTTGTTGTCAGTAAACTGTTTTAATTTTTATTATTATTGCGTGTTTTTTTTTTCATTTCTAATGAATGTTAAGATTTGATATTAGGGAAAGGAGATAGTGAAAATTGATAAAAACAAATATATTTTCCGAATTTGATGCATTTAAAGTGGGGACAGAAAAA